>NC_090247.1:35862775-35867775 GCF_037325665.1 Littorina saxatilis
GCAAGGCTGATTTCTACCGTGTGCCACTTGATGCACGAGTCCCATATACTTGCTCTTCGCCGGTCGGCGTGGGTGCGGCGACCCCCTTCCAAAAATAGGGGTCACAAAAACAGTCAGCATTTCCTTTTTACATTTAGTCAAGTTTTGACTAAATGTTTTAACATAGAGGGGGGAATCGAGACGAGGGTCGTGGTGTATGTGTGTCTGTGTGTGGGTGTGTGTGTGTAGAGCGATTCAGAGTAAACTACTGGACCGATCTTTATCAAATTTGACATGAGAGTTCCTGGGTATGATATCCCCGGAGGTTTTTTTTCCTTTTTTCGATAAATGTCTTTGATGACGTCATATCTGGCTTTTTGTAAAAGTTGAGGCGGCACTGTCACACCCTCATTTTTCAATCAAATTGATTGAAATTTTTGTAAAGCAATCTTCGACGAAGGCCGGATTTCTGTATTGCATTTCAGCTTGGTGGCTTAAAAATTAATTAATGACTTTGATCATTAAAAATCTGAAAATTGTAATTAAATTTTTTTTTATAAAACGATCTAAATTTACGTTTATCTTATTCTTCATCATTTTCTGATTCCAAAAACATATACATATGTTATATTTGGATTAAAAACAAGCTCTGAAAATTAAAAATATAAAAATTATGATCAAAATCAAATTTCCGAAATCGATTTAAAAACAATTTCATCTTATTCCTTGTCGGTTCCTGATTCCAAAAACATATAGATATGATATGTTTGGATTAAAGGCACAGTAAGCCTCCCGTAAACCATCACAGAGCTCCCCAAGCGTCTAAATACAGTATACAAGCATACTTCCATTTGGTTTAAACAATGTTTTATTAAATCAAACATGGTACAACAATACAACGATAAACAGTAGGGACACGAACTCAAGCGAACGCTTATATTACGCGCCCTACGTAGTTACAAATTAACAAAAATATGATGTCGGACAAACATTACTTATAAACTATGGAACTATCTAGGTAAACAGCATAGTTGAAGCAAACCAAAAAGAACAAGAGAAAGCTAGCAGGAGGAAGAGGGGGAGGGTGGAGGTGGGACGAAAGAATGGTAGGTACATATGAAAGATGAAGGTGGTTAGCGCATACAAAAAGAATATACATAGTACATTGTAAACTGTAATCCAGTGGCAAATAAGCAGTAGTTCGCTGAATATATAATTGAAAAATGTATATAGAATACATGGCATGGATATGCGTACTGAGTCAAATTAACAAAAACGACCAGATTTACAGACAAACGATTGGACACTTTCAAAAATAAGCTTGTTGGTGCGAAGAGAAAGGTTTTCGCTACCATTTAACAATATTTCAACATGTCTGTAATGTACAGGTAGTGCATTTATTGTAGATAGGCGAGCGTCTACGTACAAAGGGCAATGTATCAAGTAATGGTCAGCTGTTTCGTGCAGGTAGCCGCAAGCGCACTGCGGATTTTCCTGTAAGTGGCGTTTGCACAGGTCAGAGTTCAAGTTACTCATGTTTAGGCGCATTCTGCAGTGATGAATCTCTTCCAATCGTTTACCACAGTAGTAATAGGCAGGTACGTTATAATCAGGAATAGTTAGATAGTGTTTGAATTCGCTGATTGAGTTAGTTGTTTTGATGTTGTCTGGCAAGTTGTTCCAAAGGACAGTGGTAGATGGTATAAAAGATCGACGGTATAATTCAGTTTTGCAAGTGGGAACTCTTCTTTCTGATGGTCTTCTTCGGTGATAGGGGTTAACATCAGAAGTTAAAGGTGGCAAAAGTTGTGCTAAGTAATGAGGACATTTGCCAAATACCATCTTGTAATATAAAATTAGTTTGTGTCTGCTCCGTCTTTCTTTTAGGTTACAAAATCCGCTTTCTTTATACAGCTTTTCGTGGCTGGTGCCGCGTACACCACCGATTATAGTCCGAATGGCTTCCAAATGTAATTTTTCCAGTGCAGTTGACCAGTACTCGGTGCAGTTGTCCCATAGGATGTCTGCATAGTCAAAATGTGGAAGAACAAAGGATTTGTACATAGTTTCCAGACTTTTACGATTTAATCTGTATTTGTAATATCTTAAGCAATTAATTAAGAGGGTGACCTTTTTTACGATGCTTCTCACTTGGAAGTCCCATTTACAATTATTCTGCAAAATTACGCCAAGATGTTTATGTTGGTTCACGTTTTCCAAAACAATATTATTAAAAATGATTGGTTCGGTTGGTATATTATCACGTTTTATGTCTAACAATTCCGTTTTTGCTTCGTTAAATTTAACTTTCCACTGTTTTGCCCAGGTACTAATTTTATTTAGGTCTGCGTTCAAAGTCTGCGCTCGTCTAATTGGATCTTCTAAGGACATGGACATGCTCGTGTCATCAGCAAACAACTTTATAACAGATTCAATATCATTCACAATGTCATTAATATATATCAGGAATAACAAGGGGCCAAGAACAGAGCCTTGTGGAACACCTGCCGGGATACATTTTAATGCAGACTTAGCACCCTTAATAACAACAGCCTGATGGCGATTTGTTAAATAATCGTGAAACCATTTTAACAATTGTCCTCTTATTCCTGCTAGTTCCAGTTTATATAATAACCCTTTATGCCAAACTTTTTCAAATGCTTCCATTTGAACGCTCACCGAACGGGAACATCCTGGCTGCTTTCTGTCGAGCGTGAGACATTTTCCAAGAATTTATTTTCGTAGACTTGTTCCGTTAACAACAACGGCGCCTCGTTTTTGCGCTAGACCTAACTTTTAAAATCTAAATAATAAATTGACAGCTTGTTACACAAACATTCTTTAATCATAAAAGAATTCGTTTTTCATCAAGACAAGATCAGAACAATTCGAAGTTGTGAAAGTTTAAAAAAAGAAAAGCCCGGAAGCAGGGTCACGCAAGGGTCGTAGCAGACGACGGCCGGTTTATCAGTGCAAATCGCCGTTCCTCTCAACAGTCAAAAGCCATCGCTAGAGTTCTTGTGAACCACAGCCGTTGTTTCGTGCATAAAAAAACGTGCTATTGTAGATAAGCTCACGTCGAGTCGCATTCAAATGACTAACTATGACGACTGCATTGTGAAAAGGGAAAACTGGATCACACGGGTTCACGATGGCTCAGGGGTAAGATAAACCACGCAAAAATAAATTCTTTGAAAATTGTTCGCTCTTTACGGAGGGCACCTAGGATGTTCTCAATTGGTGAGTGTTTAAATGAAAGGGTGTTTGTACTGTGTAAAAGCCTGACCGTATCTGTGATGGTTTACGGGAGGCTTACTCTGCCTTTAAAAACACGCTCAGAAAGTTAATGGACAATAAAGTGCTGTTATTGTTATTGTTATTGTTAAAACGAAGAGAGGTACAGAAAAGCGTGCTATGCAGCACAGCGAAACCACTACCGCGCTAAACAGTCTCGTCAGTTTTACTGCGTTTTGCACGAGCGGCGGACTACGGTCATTGTGAAAAAATGCAGTGCGTTCACTTTCATTCTGTGAGTTCCACAGCTTGACTAAATGTAGTAATTTCGCCTTACGCGACTTGTTACATTTAGTCAAGTTTTGATTTTTTCCCCCTCGCTACCTCTTTCTCGCGCTTTATTATTCTCACTCTGTCTCTCTGTCTCTGTCTGTCTGTCTGTCTGTCTCTCTATCTCTCTGTCTCTCTGTCATCTTTCTCTCTCTCTGTCTCTGTCTCTGTCTGTCTCTGTCTCTCTCTCTCTCGCTCTCAACCTCTCTTAGTTTTGAATAGTAGTAGATTTAGTAGTAGATAGTCCCTCTTAATTAGGACCAGGGCCAGATGCAAACAAGCATATCCAGGCTTATTCTTGTTACCCTGTAGAAAAAATAAAGAATTGTATGTCATTGTCATTGTCTCTCTGTCTCTCCCTTCCTCTCTTGCTCTCTCTCTCTCTCTCTCTCTAGTCTGTTCATCTTTCATCATCCGTTTTTCTGCGTAATCCTCCCTACTGTCAACAGGGGCGGAGCAGTTAAGCCAGAGGGGGGGGGGGGGGGGGGGGGGGGGTTACAACCTGGGGTCCAGGGGTAGACCCCTTGTGGGGTACATGGGCAAGGCCCCGTTGAGGGGTCTGGGGTGCTTTTCTTTCTTTATTTGGTGTTTAACGTCGTCTGGGGTGCTTTACCCCCCCAGAAGCTGAAGAGTTTTAGCTATTTTATGAACAATTTATGGCTTATCCTTGATTTTAAACATGATCAACTGGTGTCAGCAGCCACTCATTATTTCTTTTAAAGTTAGTATTAATTTTTTTTGACAACCGGAGAGGGGGGGGGGGTGTTCCGGAACCCCTGTAACCCCCCCCCCCCCCCTAATCCGCCCCTGTTCAACTTAAGAGTGATTGGTTAAAGGTTGATTAATTACTACCGGATGTTTGAACACGATTTTTGAGGAACGTGCTAACTGAGAATGAAAAGACAAAGGTTGCTTCGAGGTCGGTCGGTCGTAGAGGTCGTTCGTTCGTTCGTGCGTTCAACGTAATTTAGTTTCAGCACTGACGCGCATACCGGCCGTGACCGACTTTTCATCGCGCGCGTATGTACATTCCTGACATTCTGGGGATGCGTTTCAGTGTGGGCTGGGTCATTGAAGGGTGTGGGTGGGTTAGTGGGTGTGGGTGGGTTAGTGGGTGTATGTATCTGCTATTTCGGGACCCAGTCCGAGCTGTTTTGGAGATTGTTTTTGTTTTTAGCCGAAGGCCGGGAAGTACTTCATTGCAGGAACTATGCGGCGAAGGCCACATTTCTAAGTACGGGCCGTACGGTACAGCTAGTAGACCGGTTAGTCAAATAAGTGCTGAGTCGGTGACATTTCGGCTGGACTGATGAATTGTGTTTACTAATTATACATCTGATTGACTCAACTCAATCGACTTTCAGTGTTAGTGTTAGTTTGGTAAATTGAAGCATAACTGCATGGACAGCGAAGAAATGAATTTCTTGATTTTAGTGACTGAGAATGATAACGTTATT
>NC_090247.1:35880275-35896729 GCF_037325665.1 Littorina saxatilis
TCCCAAAACATAATTATGCTGACTGGACCAGTCTTCGTGCATCAACAACAACGACAAAGCCAAAAAAGTACCGAGCTAAATTTACACACGACCGAGACAAATCTGTCACCAAAAGTTGGTTAATATTGTTTATCGTATCTTCATCGGTTAATGATATTCGAGACCGAGTCGCCAAAAGAGAGAAGTCAACAGAAGCCGTATAGACATACCAGCTACCTGGGTGAAGACCCTTCAGTCTGTCCCAATGTAGCGATGTGAGATCGGCCCCTCTGTCACCTTTCGCCTTCGGCCTCGTTGATCTTGTATAAACTCCACATTGAACAAACAAAAACACCCTTCGAAAGTACTGACGAGCGCCCTAGGGAACCTTACATTCATGGGGTCAAATTTGTCCAACCAATGTTTTTTAATTTAAACTTAGAAATTTGATTCATCCTAAAAATGTTTCCCTTCTCATTCAAGGGACGTAACCACTCGGTACACGTTTTCGAAAAAAATCGAATTTTGGGGTGAAATCTATTAAATTTCACCACCAATTTTCTTCACATGCAAGAAACTGACATGCTTTTCGTCCTTAAATAAGTTCACTTCTTTAATTTGACCAGGAAACAACATTTCAGTCTTGAGTATATATCGAGCCGGGGTAAGGCGACAGAGGGGCCAATCTCACATCGTTACACCGGCATCGCACTAACAGTAGAGTAGTCCCTAGTCCCAGTTGGCAGTGACTGTGGCCACGACAATAATAGTTCGTTGGAGTTCTGCCTCCAAGTGCAAACACACTCAGAAAACAAGAAGAAAAGGGTGGGTACACGCAAACAGACGCTCCCGTTTTCCGGCTCCCGAAGTGACCTGAGTCATATAAAAGCGATATTTGTTTGCCCTTGGCTTGTTTTGATGATCTGTATTTATTGACCTAAGGATCCGCATAAAGCGAGAGCATCAGGGTGTGATTGGGAGTATCAGACTGACTGCGAATTCCATGCTATTCGTTTGAGTTTTAATAACAGTATCCATTATTTATTTATTTATTTATTAAGGAGATTTCTATAGCGCATAACTAAAAGCACTATGCGCTTTATTGACACAATTGATTTAATACAAATAACAACTGTATTGATGTACGGATCAGCATGAACGAATAGCTCCAGGCGGAGGAAAATACACTAGTCTGTTTCATGTGGATTGTAATGCTACTTTCCACCATTGACAAGAGATTAAGACTGACTCGAGACCTAAACCAACTTTATTGACCTATGGGTCAGCATAAAGGGATATCGATAGCATCAGGATGTGATTAGGATGTAATAATCTAGTCTATTTCATGTCGTGTTTAATGATAATTTCCACTATTGCATGACAATAAGACATAAGGAAAATGTATTGACCTAATTAAAGATCAGCATAAAGTGAAAGCAACAGAATACGATTTGCAGGGGCGGATCACATCATTTGTAATGGGGGGGGGGGGGTCCAAATTTCTATTAGGGACAATTCGACGACGCGAAGCGTTTAGTTGAGGGCGCGAAGCGTTCGAACCTCCTAGGGGGGTCCGGGGGCATGCCCCCCCCGGAAAATGTTGATAAAAATCAAGGAACAATGGAGCAATCTGGTGCAATCCGAGCCATGAGTTTTTCTTTATTCTCAATTTTTATTTATTTCATTTGATATTTTTAGGCTGGGGGGGGGGGGGGGGGTTCCGGAAACCCCGCCCCCCCCCCCCCCCTGGATTCGCCCCTGATTTGTAGTGTAATACACTAGTCTAATTCATGTCGGGTTTGATGCTAATTTCCTCCATCACCTTTATTTCACTTACCAAAAGTCTTCTTTTCCACATCCTTATTTCTCTGCACCCCGCATGTCGTATGAGGCGACTAACGGATTCTGTTTCTCCTTTAACCCTTGTTAAGTGGTTCTTGTATAGAATATAGTCAATGTTTGTAAAGATTTTAGTCAAGCAGTATGTAAGAAATGTTTAGTCCTTTGTACTGGAAACTTGCATTCTCCCAGTAAGGTCATATATTGTACTACGTTGCAAGCCCCTGGAGCAATTTTTTGATTAGTGCTTTTGTGAACAAGAAACACTTAACAAGTGGCTCTATCCCATCTCCCCCCTTTCCCCTATCCCATCTCCCCCCTTTCCCTCGTCGCGATATAACCTTCGTGGTTGAAAACGACGTTAAACACCAAATAAAGAAAGAAAGAAAGAAAGATGCTAATTTCCACTTGTGCAAGAAATTAAGTCGGAAGGCAAACGTTTTGACATAAGGATCAGCACTGAGTGATATAATCAGGATGTGATTAGGAATTCAATATAGTAGTCAATTTCATGACAGGTTTAATGCTAATTTCATTTATTGCAAGACATTAAGACATAAGGCAAACGTATTGACATAAAGATCCGCATAACGTGATAGCGTCAGGGTGTGAATGCAAGTGTACCTCACTAGTCTAATTTCCACCAATGTAAGACTTAATCTTAGGACAATTGTTTTAACCTAATGATCTTCTCCTTCTTCTTCTTCTGCGTACATGGGCTGAAACTCCCACGTAGACTCGAGTGGAATTTTACGTGTATGACCGTTTTTACCCCGCCATTTAGGCAGCCATACGCCGCTTTCGGAGGAAGCATGCTGGGTATTTTCGTGTTTCTATAACCCACCGAACTCTGACATGGATAACAGGATCTTTTCCGCGCGCACTTGGTCGTGTGCCTGCGTGTACACACGAAGGGGGATAAGCCACTAGCAGGTCTGCACATAAGTTGACCTGGGAGATCGGAAAAATCTCCACACTTATAAACCCACCAGGCGGCTGCGGCCGGGATTGGAACCCTCGACCTTCCGATTAAGAGGCCGACGTCTTACCACCCCCCCCCCCCCCCCCCCAACCTAATGATCACTTTAAAGCGAAAGTATCAGAATGCGATTAGGGGTGCAGACAAAGCGATCGCGACAGGTGTTTTTCTAATCGATATCACATCGAAGGAAAGAAAGTTAAATGCCACAAAAACCGGCCACTAAAGCCCGTTTGATAGTGTATCAACAAAATATGTCCATGGTTGAACACTACTGCTATACAACTGGCATTGGTCCCGGGGAGAGCCTAAGAGGTTGTAGGAACGATAAAAAAAACAACTAACAACCGCCCAACCAACCAATGCCATTGAGGACGCTAAATCAGTCTCTATTTCATCACCACGGCGACCGGTTAACCAGTCAAACCAAGATACAATAATATAGTGCTCAATAGTTTTTATTTTGAAAAAAGATCCTTTTTGAAAGAGATTAATCTTTTAAACACTATTTGAACGACTGATTATAAAGGAATCTGAGTTCTAATAAGGAACCTTATCAGTACCTATAGTTTTCAAAGAGCATGACCGAGAACAAAAAAAACAAAAAACAACAAAAAACAAAAAGAGAATAAGAGCGATGCTGGTAGGAATGACCGATTTGCTACATTTCTTTCTAGCTAATTACCGGGCATATCTGGTTAATTAAGAACACTGGGACAGCACTCTATATCATGTCGGTTTTAATACCAGTTTTTATACAGAATACACGATAAACTCGTCAATGTCATGTAAAATGTATCCCGATTTGATTAATTGCAGAGCTCTCTTGTAGGAATGAACTTTATGTTGTTTTTGTGCAAAAAACCCTATGTGAACACATTCTGATTTGATGTCAGTTTCATGTCAGTTTCAGCTGCTTACCAGCTTTATTCTTAAAGGTAGGTCCACATGTGAATGTAAATTAATGCATAATCACGGTAAACGCACTTTCACGTTTAACTACCTTGTTGTTTGGTCACGGTGCGTTGAGTTCATTCTGTTTCTTTATATACACCTGTTGCAAGGTATTTGGCTGTCACGTACGCACGAACCATGGCCTCAGTCATTTATTTTTTTTATAACCTTTTTCATACATATTCTTAATCTGAAACGACACTTCATCATAAAAACATTTTATTATTTCAATTGCAGCCTTGTACTCATTTAAAACCTAATGGGGGGGGGGGGGGGGGTGATGGGGTCGTCGTGAACTTGGAATCCAAAGGCACAGTCCTTCGTGTAAATACTGATCTGCTCACCATATATCAGAGATGACCAGGCTCTTACATGCCATCCTGCCACTTGGACACCTACTATAAAATAAACATCCTGACCGCTTCCTGTGGAGAGTGGGAATTGTTTTGAAGAAAACAACATCATCAAAAAAAGCCAGTCGTGTTCGTTGATAAATTAATTCATCAAAAACAAATCTCATTATGTTCAGAACGCACACAGGCTGTTGATTATTGGTATGCGTCCAAGTGGAGGGATGTCTCATCCCATGTTGTTTTTTGTTGTTGTTTTTTTCCCCAAAAATTTTAATCAATCAATAAACACGTGATAACAAACATGGTAACTGTGTGTTTTCTGTTTGTACACATACTTTCTCATGTACATGCTTTACCTTAAATCAGAGACAATAAACAATTTGTTTCTAATTTGTTTCATCCCATGTTACAGTCTGGCCAGATCTGAGATAGTGAGCCGATCATAAATTGTATGCATGTTCGTGTATGTATTTGATCGTCTCCTGTTTGTATGTCATGGGTACAAATAGCATGTTACTAGTTTTTCACCCTTTGCTATATGTATGGGCCGGCCGGATACGGGGATGGAGGTGGAATTTTGTTCCCTTCTCCATGTTCAGTTGTGTGTGCGTGGGTTGGACTAGGACGTGAGGTGTGTGTGTGTGTGTGTGTGTGTGTGTGTGTGTGTGTGTGTGTGCGTGCGTGCGTGTGAGTTTGTGTGTGTGTCTGTGTGTGTGTGTGACAGAGAGAGAGAGAGAGAGAAAGAGAGAGAGAGAGAGAAAGAAAGAGAGAGAGAGAGAGAGAGGAGAGAGGAGAGAGAGAGAGAGAGAGAGAGAGAGAGAGAGAGAGAGAGAGAGAGAGAGAGAGAGAGAGAGAGAGAGAGAGAGAGAGAGAGAG
Organism: Littorina saxatilis; assembly: GCF_037325665.1. NCBI lineage: Eukaryota > Metazoa > Mollusca > Gastropoda > Littorinimorpha > Littorinidae > Littorina > Littorina saxatilis. Next base: position 35,885,256 of record NC_090247.1, read on the forward strand.
AGAGAGAGAGAGAGAGAGAGAGAGAGAGAGAGGTATACCAATGATACAAAACAGCTCTGTCGAATCTCAATCCAAACCAAACCCCCTAGCATCCACCTCGCCCCCTTTAAAAGAGCATTGACAAAATATATGTCAAATCAACACCCCGCCCCGCCCCCGATTTCTGTCCCTTGAAAAAAAAAATCCTTTGAAGATAAAAATATAACATAGCCCACAGACCTAAGTTGAACTGAATTTACGCGCTCTTCAACAAACAGAACTCTTACTCTACATTGCCAAAGACAAAATGCATTCCATTTTTAAATAAAGAAGCTTTAAGACCCAACGCATTCCATTTTTAAATAAACAAGTGTTGATTCAACCACCACTCCTCTGGCATTCTACGAGTTTGAAATCACTCACATCAAGAGTGGTTTGATTTTCTCAAGGACTTCTTGATGTTTTGGCGGCGCCGTGTTTATTTATCTTCCTCTTTTCTTCTGCACAAACACACGTCGACGTCAAAGCTGATCAAACCAATGACGCACGCGCGCAATTACTTTTTGAGAGTGGTGGAACGAAAAGAGGCCGGGTTTGTTTGAATGCCTCTGTTTTTGTTGACAGAAAAGAATAAGGAAGTTGTTCTTCTTTGGCGTGGTAGGAGGGATGTGTGTGTGTTTGTGTGTGTGTGTGTGTGTGTGTGCGAGGCTGACGCTAAGTACCGGCATGTCCGTATGAGAGGGCCTTAGGTACCGTGCATAGACCTTGGCTGCACTAGGTACCGCGCTAAGTACCTGCGATGTTAAAACCCATGTACATAATACTTTTGTGTGTTGTTTATGCTGTTTATATGTAGGCATGTTAGTTTGAACTACGATCCTTTATTTTCGTAAATAAGGCTCATCATTTTGTCAAGTAGTAGCGGTTTGAATTTCAAAGGTACTTAACGTATGAAATATACGTACAGAACCAACTTTTTACACACAACCTAAAAGTTCTCACTGCAGATTTAAAAATAACAGCAATCGTTCTCTTGTATCTCAAGCATCATTGACAGGAAATAACTGAGTAGAAACCTAGCCCTAACTGGGAGTAGTCGGGTGTTTTGACCAACGGTACTTAGTGCTTTCTGTACGGACATAGCGGTACTTAGTGCTTTCCGTACGGACATAGCGGTACTTAACGTCGCCTGCGGTTCCAAGGTTTTATTACACAGACATAGAGATGTTGGTGGCCATATTATTTCGACCTGTATATATCGGGACAGCACATTCAATTCAGACATCCATAGACATGAACTACGATCCTTTATTTTTGTAAATAAGGCTCATCATTTTGTCAAGTAGTAGCGGTTTGAGATTCAAAGGTACTTAACGTATGGAATATACGTACAGAACCAACTTTTTACACACAACCTAAAAGTTCTCACTGCAGATTTAAAAATAACAGCAATCGTTCTCTTGTGTCTCAAGCATCATTGACAGTAAATAACTGAGTAGAAACAATCTTTTACAAAGAATGACCAATAGTGAAGTGAATAGTAAACATTATACAGGCCTAAAAACAAAATTTATTAGACATCTCTCTCTCTCTCTCTCTCTCTCTCTCTCTCTCTCTCTCTCTCTCTCTCTCTCTCTCTCTCTCTCTCTCTCTCTCTCTCTCTCTCTCGGTTGTATGTATATATTAGGCAGCATTGATGTGCAAGATTATTGATAGAGGAAAGCTTGGAACAAACCACTGTGTATTTTGCATACGTTTAAATACCATGTTTTCTATTTTTTTCCTGTGATTTATGTGTACCCCCCGATTGAAAGGGGCTGTAGGCCCATATTCAATTAAACTGTGTCAGTCTCTCTCTCTCTCTCTCTCTCTCTCTCTCTCTCTCTCTCTCTCTCTCTCTCTCTCTCTCTCTCTCTCTCTCTCTCTCTCTCTCTCTCTCTCTGAACTGATGCGTTGTTTCATCGAACACTGTATAGTGTCCATTGACAGTTAAAAAGAGAAGTACGCCTTCTTTTGGTTTAAATACATATCCAACAGTCCGAATTACAATAGAAAGGGCAAGATGAAGAAACACAAAAGCACGAGGCTCAAATAAGTGCTACCAAAATTAAACAGAAACGTCTCTGGCGAACGTTTTAAACAGTATAAGACAGTATAAGCATAATAGTATGTATACAGAATGCTATACAGTCACGCAGTCCTTCTGTTTTACTGTCCGTACTCAGATAACGGATGTTTTAGAGTCAAATGAGCTGAATCTGTGCGTATGCCTTCAAAGATGGCTTCACACGATTGTAACTAAAACTTATATTCGTAGTCCTACTATTATCCCGCCAGGCACTCCTTTCAATACGTTTCTTCATATACCACCAATAGTATTATGCTTTTAGATATCGTTGTTAAATGATGTATTTTGATGCTGTTACCGCGCGCTGTCTGTCTCTGTCTTTAGATCTCTCCCTCTCTCTCCCTCTCTTTCTCCTCCTGTCTGTCTTTATTTATCTGTTTCTGCGTCGGTCTCTCCGTCTGTCCCTATCTCTGTCTGTCTCTATTTGTCTGGTTTAATGCAAGCAATGATAAGTGTATAGCCTTATCTATACATATATAATTAATATATATCATAGATTATATAATGGTATGATACATGAAGATTGTATAGGGACTTCTGCTACACTTATGGTGTAAAACACATGGGATGAATCATGCTGTGTTGCTTGAAAGTACAGACTCGAACATCAAAGCATTTGGTGTGGTTCAAAATATTAAAATGTATGGTTCGTGCACGTCCAATTTAATTGTGATTAGGCTACACAGCCATAGTATATAGGTTGTGTATATGTAACATGATGTAATCGGCGTACCGTTTCCGCACAGTCTTCGACTCGACGACTCCATAACCCCACATACACGCGGTACGTGAACATCAATAGATCTCCCAAACTTCTTTGAATATTTTAATCAAAATGTTTGTAGTACATACTCAGAAGACGACCCTTCAACTCTGTTGAAACAATTCAGGGTGTTTCCGCTAAAAATGTGTCTGTAAATCAAGTTCTTAGTTGAAGTTAAACAAAATGATCCTTACATAGCCCGTAAAAGCCCGCGAGGTAAAGGCAGACAAAAACAGTTGTGAGCGCAATCTATAATTGTAACCCGTTATGGCGTAGTTGGTATGTCAATGTTCGCCTGTGGTCTCCAAGGTTGCCGTGGGTTAAATCTCATGTTATTTTTTGTGTGTGAAATGTGACGCAGGGATCCCTTTGAACCCATTCCTCTTGTTTTTTGATTGTTGGTTAATCATCTTTTATAGTTCATGTTACAAACTTCTTTAATTTGGCAGGTGTTTTTATTTTTTAATTTTGTATTTATTTTGGGGGTCTTCTTTTACTTCATTCCAGGGGTGGGGTAATAAGCGGGCGGTTTAATGATCCTTATGGTCCCTTTGTTTATTTTCGGAGGAGTGGGGGTGGGGGGTGGGGGGGGTGCTGCTGCTGTCTGCAGGTTATCTAACTCACTAGGCATGACTGTTTCGCTAAATGGAGCAGCAGCGTCAGTGGGGAACAGGGCACGAGACTGTAGAGTTATGGACCCTCGTGTACAATCAGTGAGAGCCATAGTGAAACACAATATTACACATTTATGAACAACACATATTAATTACTTCACGCCATTACCTCAGTTATTCCTATAGTAGCAGAAACATTTTTTGAACATTGTCAAATATACGTCAGGGCTAATAGTCTCGGGTGCTGTTTTACTTCACAGTTATTTTTCAAGGTTGTCAGTAATATCAGAATAAATATCACACACTTGAATGTTGTCCAAGAGCTTCAAGGCATAGTCACTGATGTCATTACTTCAGTTATTGTCAAGATTGTGGGTCATGAGAACTTAATTATAATATTAATAGTTTTATGATAATAATAAAATTAAACAGCAACAAAAAAATACGAAAAAAGTTATAAGTGTATAGTACTTGTCTTACATTATGATAGTCCTGATTTTGTGATAAATCGCCAATTTGCAAGTGCTCTACACAAGGCTAGATGTTATTAGAGGTCAAGGAGGTCAAATATCACGAAAAGGCGAAGCAACCAGAGCATCGGTGGCTGGCAGAGGAACCTCCCTCCGATTGGGCCACCAGAAGTAGAGGTGAAAGGAGAGGCTGGTGCAGCGGGGTGCCCGAGCCTCAGAAGGATAATTGGCGATGCAGCAAGGCCATTGATATCAGCGTGAACTTGTTATCAGCCGATGCCGTTATCGGGTTACAGCCGTAGCCCTTTCGCCGTGGCTTCGCGAGCTAGCACTGTAAGTCAGATGCTGACCACCGGTTCACGGCGCCACAGGACCATGTTTTCAGCGTTCCTTTTCGTGTTGGGATCAAGTTACCGTGCCCTGGCCAAGAACGCTAGCATTGAAGAAGGGAGAGAAAAGTTCTACCTCCCCATCTTCGGTTTATGTAAACGACTAGGGCTCCTTGCATTAGGAAGTATTCGGATTCTAAATGTTTATTATTATTATCACTAGCAATACTCGTGCTCCTCACGGGATGTAACAAATGTTTTATTATTTTCATTAATCACTGATGGTGTGGATATTAAAGTGTCTATGCGAATCCATCCCATGATCAATTGCTATTATTGTTGCAATGGTCGACTTATCTTGTCTGAATCATGACTGATTTATTATTGTATTCATAGCTTCAAAGCGATGGTGATTGGAGTAGATTAGCTCCCCTGATCAGCGAAGCCTTATTTAACTATCAGTCATATGATAACCACACATATGATGGTAAAAACCCTTATAACTTTGGAACCAGCCAACCATTTTTTTTTTATAATGAAATTAAACATGAAGACGCAGGCCATTAATCCCTTCATGAATTCAAAAGAGAAAAAAATCAACTCGATTTTCTGCGAAAAACATTTCGCTGTGATTTTGTAATTTGTAACTGCTATTTTGTAGACCCTTCCTCGGAGTATGTAATAAAAAAGGTTTCATTGAAATATTCCCAGAACTTTGGGAGATATGGATGTTTATGCATTGGAGAATCAAACACTAAAACCCTTATAACTTTGGAACCAGCCAACCATGTTTTATGAAATTGAACATGAAGACGCAGCACATTAGTCCCTTCAACTTAAAAAAAATTAACTCGAATTTGTGAAACATTTCTCGCTGTGACTTGGTATTTTGTACTGCTATTTTGTAGACCCTTCCTCAGAGTATGTAATGAAAAAGTTTCATTGAAATATTCCCAGAACTTTGGGAGATATGGCTGATTATGTATTTTGACCATCGGGCCCCGTAATGACCTTGACCTTTGACATATCCAATATAAATGTTGCACACAGTAGGCTATCGTGTGTCTACATCTACCTACAAAGTTTGGTTGAAAAATACTTAGCGGTTCAGGATTTATCGCAGTTCCTATATTGTGACATACATACATGCATACTTACGGAATGGAACAATCGCAAACGTTCCCGCTGGATGACGAATTAAATTATAAAAAACGTATCAGTAAAATAAAATAACAATGAACAGCACACATTCCCTGAAAAGTAATGTAGCGTAGGGGAAAGGGAGAAAAAAAGTGACACCGCGTGGATTCGAACGTACGTGATTAGAACATGATGAACCAACTGGGCTACAAATAATTTGCAAAAGTTTCAGGGAAAAATACAGCTATGACATTACAAAAACCATAGGCAATGGATGTTCCGTTTGCCATTCCAATAAGTAACAACGATAACAACTTGATAGGTTTGAGAGTAAACTTGATTTGACATGATACTGTGTTGTCTAAAGTTTTTTGGATTCTCGGGCAGTTTTATCCCGGACGGCTGCATGTCGAGTTTCAGGGGTGCCTAAGGGCATCCGGCGGTAGGTAAAAATATTTAATGTTCAAATAAACCCACTTAATTAAAAAAAAATAAACACATTAGACCCAGCCAGTCCTGATCGAGGTGGCCTCCACTATGCCCATGCAAAAGGAATAACGTGAAAGTTGCCCAGTACCACAGAAATTAGCAATTTCGTGTGACTGAGGCTACCAGTACCTGTATTAATATATGAATTATAATTGGCAACGGTAAGCGATTTCACACAGATTAGCGCGGGACAAATATTGACAGAATTTTTTTTATCATAACTGCAATGTTCTTCTCCCCCCCCAAAAAAAACCAACAACGCAACACCTCCTCCCTCCCTAACCCCTAAGAAGAACAGGTCCGACAAACCCCTGCGTCACCCAGTAAGCTTTTTTTTTTAAATTAACGACGCCAATGGAATTCGATCTCCTGCCTCGGACACTTTCGTTTTGTCACGTTAGGAGAGCAATTTATTACCAACTTATCTATTTTGCGTCTTGACAGTTCGCGTGAGTGATATTTTAGTGACTTTTGTGACATATAGACTGACCGGAACAAACGCAAACGTCCACCCTCTGGGTGACGAACAACAACACATTTGCATTCAAACGAACTTGAAGTACAGGGTGACCCAAAAAAAAGAGTACCCAAACAAAACGTCATACATTGAACAAAAATAAAGCAATCTTCATAAAATTTATTTACACACACAAGCAGCCTCTGCATGATTTGCACAGAAATTTTAGCGTTCTAGCTTGTCTTTCAGGAAAGTTATGCTCATTCTACAGAACATGCTCCAAACGCCGCTGCAGGCAAACTTGAACTCGCCGCGCAAAGTTATCAATCACCCGCACACACTCCTGTTGCGAGATTCCGCGAATGGTTGTTGTGATGGCTCTCTTGAGTTCTGTGATTGTCTGTGGGTTGTTCCTGTAGATGTTGTCTTTCAGGAACCCCCAAAGATAGAAATCGCGCTGACCGAAGTGTCTCTGGAACTGTACTTGCACATCTCTGTATGATTTTGTGCGAAAATAGGTCTCTATGCAAAACGTCCGTTGATCATTAGTATAGTTCATTGTGAGAACAGCTTTTATTTCATCCAAGCATGCAGTGGATTAGCTTGACTCACCTCAAAAAGAAAGAAACAAAAGTTAAAATTGACAAAGTTATTCAATTTTGTTTGGGTACTCTTTTTTTTGGGTCACCCTGTAGTTTGTTGATCATAGTGCAATTATCCCGTTTGACTTGTGTCTGTTCTCAATATGACTAACATATATATATGTACTCATTTCTCCCAAATGGGTAAAGCTATTGAAACTCACTTTGGCTATGAGCTCGAGGTCCATGGGAATAAACGCTCATAATTATGTCCTGCGGATTGATGACCCTGGTGTCACTCAAAATTATCCCGCCAGGAAATGCTATTTCGTATACATGTACTCAATTGTCTAATCGGCACGGTTGGCCTAGTGGTAAGGCGTCCGGTTGGCCTAGTGGTAAGGCGCCTAGTGGTGGGTTCGAACCCCGGCCGGGTCATACCTAAGACTTTAAAATTGGCAATCTAGTGGCTGCTCCGCCTGGCGTCTGGCATTATGGGGTTAGTGCTAGGACTGGTTGGTCCGGTGTCAGAATAATGTGACTGGGTGAGACATGAAGCCTGTGCTGCGACTTGTGTCTTGTGTGTGGCGCACGTTATATGTCAAAGCAGCACCGCCCTGATATGGCCCTTCGTGGTCGGCTGGGCGTTAAGCAAACAAACAAACAAACAAACTCAATTGTCTCCAGTAAGAACACAGTTATTTTCTCCGAATTTAAGGCCCCAGTTTGTGGTGATTGATATTGATTTGCTCTGTAGTTTGATGATCCTAGTGCCAACATTATCCCGTCAGGCATTGTTTAAATGTTTTCGTTTGCACCCACTTTTCTCCAAAACTGATAAAACTGTTGACACCACTATTAGGAAGCATGCTCATCGGAGTCGATGCCGAGAAGCTCTGAACTTTGGTGACCCTAGGTACCATATTATCCGGCCATGAAGGGTTTTGATATACTGCTGACCATACACCCGTTAGGGTCCATATGTTCTATCAGCCCCAGATACTTTACTTGATTTTTGCTTTCGGTCCAGCCGACTCTTTTGAGCCATATCAGGACCAATCAGCCCGAGACGAAGACTTTAAATAATAAAACAACAACCACAGCACGAGATGATAAACGGAAAGTATTAGGATCATTATGGTCACTTGTTAATTATTATTTTGTTACCCCTTTATCACATGCCGGCTATTGATACATGCCATATCATTATTTTTGTTATCAAACCGAATACGTTGTGTGTGTGTATTGTTAGGAAAACTCCAATCTTTTAGATTAGTTAACAATGTATCAAGAAAAATCACATATTTGAGCGAGTTTCTAGGTGACCCTCTTCGTGATTAGGGACCTAATGTACATCCTATTTGATCTTCCATGAATGGGTTCGGTTGATATTTGAATTTTCTGTAAAAGGGGTCGCTCAGATAATCGTCAAAATGTAACTGACAAGTCCAGTGGCTAACGAAGGAAAGCACCAATCACCATCAAGACTAAATCACTACCAGATGTCAGTAGGAATGTTGGTAACTGATCCACTGACCGCTATCATATGTTACTACTCGCGTACATTCCGTAGAGTACCTAGAGACCAATCTAGAGCATAATTGTATTTCATTCCCTCTGCTAGAACTGACTGGGCTTGCTAATATAAGCAAGCGTTAGTTTGTAACACATTCCCTGGCCCGTCCCAAGAGAATATGAAAGATATATATGCTACACGGAAGCGTTGTATAGACCGAAACAGTTCAAAATAATGATACTGGATTCAGACTTCAAAATTATTGTTTTCATATTAGGCCTACGAACAATAACTTACATGTTAAGAGAAATAATACATGTATCGAGAGATATTGCTTTTATTCTAGGCTACATCTCTTATGGAGGCATCTTACACACTCTCTCTCTTTCTTCGCCCTCCCATCTCTCTCTCTCCTTCTCTTTTCCTCTATCTCTCTAATATTGACAACACCCCTCATATGATCACTCAACCTCTCCCCATCGCCCTCTGTCTCTCACCTTCTTACACACACTCTCTCTTTTCCCAACTCTCCTCTCTCTCCATCTCTCTCTCTTCAATAATGACACCCCCCATATATCACTCTAGTCTTATCCTCCACTCTCGAATCTCCAAACATTCGGTTAAACGTGATTAACTGGTATCGTACCCCTATGACAGATAATATTCCCTATTCTCTGCATTCTCTGCTTGCTGCATTACGTTAAAGGTTGTAATGCTCTTTTTTTTCAAGCCACATTTTACGTCAACCAACTTTCATCAAGACGTTATTTAAAGCGTCATTGTAGAAATGACATTCGGAAATATTAGGTGAATCCCTGTCATAACATTTTTTTCTATTTGTTTCCCATCAGGCATTTTTGTTTTAATCACAAGTAATATAATACAGACACACAAAGAGAGACACCTATAGTGACAGCCGCTCTATCATGCTAGGACTGGTGTCAGTATACTGTGACTATACGAGGATGTCAATCAATCAATCAATATGAGGCTTATATCGCGCGTATTCCGTGGGTACAGCTCTAAGCGCAGGGATTTATTTATTTTAATTTTATTTTATGCAATTTATATCGCGCACATATTCAAGGCGCAGGGATTTATTTATGCCGTGTGAGATGGAATTTATTTTACACAATACATCACGCATTCACATCGGCCAGCAGATCGCAGCCATATCGGCGCATATCCTACTTTTCACGGCCTATTATTCCAAGTCACACGGGTATTTTGGTGGACATTTTTATCTATGCCTATTCAATTTTGCCAGGAAAGACCCTTTTGTCAATCGTGGGATCTTTAACGTGCACACCCCAGTGTAGTGTACACGAAGGGACCTCGGTTTTTCGTCTCATCAGAAAGACTAGCACTTGAACCCACCACCTAGGTTAGGAAAGGGGGGAGAAAATTGCTAACGCCCTGACCCAGGGTCGAACTCGCAACCTCTCGCTTCCGCAAGTGCGTTACCACTCGGCCACCCAGTCCGATGTAAGCCTCTGCGATTTCAATCTCAGTGTGGCAGTACATTAATCTGCTGACCATAAACAAGGAATGCGTCCAGCTGTCTCTCTAGCTCTCCAGTAGGTTTCTCAGCGGGCTACCTGCTTGACGACGTTCTAATTGATGGCACGCGAACCGTGTAATAGCCACTGCGCGAGTCGAACCGCTCTACGACTAGCTGCTCCTTTCCACGGCCCCCCCACCCCAACCGCCAGCCCCGCGCATCCCTCTCTCTCGCCCTTCCTCTCTCCCCCCCCTCCCCTCTCTCCCCCTCCCTCTCTCCCCCTCCCTCTCTCTCCCCCTCCTTCTTTCTCTCCCTTCCTCTCTCTTTAACCTTAATTGTCAATCCGTTTTTCATTGCTAAATTCATACGGATAAATAAAAGCTTGATGATTAGCAAGAATCACCTCTGATTTGTTATTTGCACTGTCACTGAAGACTAGACCGTCAGTGAAACTTAATACAGTTCGCCACCTGTTTACCTCTTTTTATATTTTAATCCAGACAGCATTATCCACCACCACCCATTATATAAACATTCTATTTTGTGTAGTCCCGATATCAATGTTGCAAACCTTTTGATGCAGCTTTTAATAATATAAGAGATTTGATTTATACGTATTCCCTGTTTCACTCAATGAATATATATATATATTCCCTAAAATATCCAGGTAAAATATACATATTTCCTGGAATTTGGATGCCATTTTTAGACGTATTCCCTGACTTATATTTAGCATTCAAAAGGAGACACTTTGATGGAGTGAAAAATATCTCTCTCTCTCTCTCTCTCTCTCTCTCTCTCTCTCTCTCTCTCTCTCTCTCTCTCTCTCTCTCTCTCTCTCTCTCTCTCTCTTATGCTTACAAATATAACAACAATTGCATAACAATAAAATTTACAACACAAAATTACACTGTTTGCACCAATGAAGTGAGAAAAAATGACTTTTATATCAGCAAAATCAACAAGCCGTAATAACTCTAGTTGGCGGAATATATTTTGTTTGTTGTTTGGTTGGTTGTTTGCTTAACGCCCAGCCGACCACGAAGGGCCATATCAGGGCGGTGCTGCTTTGACATTTAACGTGCGCCACACACAAGACAGAAGTCGCAGCACAGGCTTCATGTCTCACCCAGTCACATTATTCTGACACCGGACCAACAGTCCTAGCACTAACCCCATAATGCCAGACGCCAGGCGGAGCAGCCACTAGATTGCCAATTTTAAGTCTTGGTATCCCTGGCGGGGTTCGAACCCACGACCTCCCGCTCACTGGGCGGACGCCTTACACTAGGCCACCGTGTTGCGGTTTGGCGGGATATAGTGATCCTTACATCGTTCGAAAAAAAAACCCAATACAGCTACCCTTTCAAACCATGTTTTTTTTGCTTATTTGCTATTGTGTTTTGGTTGTAATATGTTATATAGAATTGGCATGTGAAGGGATATTATATTTTTTAAATATGGAAAAAGTGAAAGCTAATTTAAAATTTATGGACAGATTAATTAA
>NC_090247.1:35896929-35941929 GCF_037325665.1 Littorina saxatilis
ACTCTTGGACGTCTTTTTGTTATTGGAATTATGGTTTTTGTTAATTTGTATTGCTGTTGCTGTTGTTGTGTGAGTGAGTTGTGAGTTGGCGGACTTGACTTGACGGATGACTGTTTGCGTTAGTGAGACTGTGTTTAGTATGCATTCTTATTCTTTTGATTGGAAATGAGTATTGTTACAACATAATTTCCATATGGATTAATAAATTTGAGTTGAGTTGAGTTGAGTTGAGTTGAGTGTGTAGTGTGTGTGTGTGCAAATATCTTTCCTTATTTTTGCGGGTGCCTGACCTTTCTTTGATAGACAAATGAAGAACTATATCACTATATCGACCGCCCACATTAGTATGTATACTATGTATCTCTAGTAAGAAACAATCCAAATATGAATCACTATGCAGTTTCAGTCGTGTCCAACAGTCATCCCAAGTCCCATCCCCACCCCCACCCCCATGCACCCCCACCCCATGTTCTGATCAGGCTTTCAGTCCATTCATGCCGCCGTGCGAATGTAAGTTATAAAGCAAAACGAAAACACTCTAATCCTTTCCGTATACACAGTGTCTTTTTCGTTTTCGTCTAGTTTGAAACCATAGCTGGGCGGTGCTGCGCATGAGGGAATCATTTGAGAACATGCCTTTTGTGTACGGTAGACCTAGTTTGCTGGTGATATGAAGGCCTAGCTATGATGGCATTTTGCTACTCAGTGACATGCATTGTTATACACACACGTCTATATGAATGAGTCACACGAAATAAAACTCCGTCGATTGTTTGGCAGATGTTTTGTCTGTTTGTCTATGTTGCTGTCTGCCTGTCTGTCAGTCTGTCTGTCTCTCTCTCTCCCACCTTCGACTCTCTCTCTCTCTCTCTCTCTCTCTCTCTCTCTCTCTCTCTCTCTCTCTCTCTCTCCACACACACGCACACACACACACAGTCACACAGTCACACACACACACATACACACAGACAGACACACACACACAGACACACGCACACACACACACACACACACATACACACACACCGTGGCACACACACACACACACACACACACACACACACACACACACACACACACACACACACACAAAGGCTCTACTATGGACTACTGATCATTTTGACCTTCTGCAAGGTTACACTCAGTCTCAGGCGGAAATGAACACTAGGAGTATTTATAGACTGGCCCAAAGCGAGCTATCAGGCTAATGATCACAGGTGGGATTAGAATGTTATTGACCGCCATGACAGCCAATACCCTATGCGACCAAGGCCTTCTTCAGACTTGAGGACTAGAGTATACCTGTGGGTTACTGTGTATGGGGAATTATTTGTGACAGTCAATATCGCTAGCTCGGCGTTTTGCCTTGCTCGGTCAATAAATAGTGTGTAATAGTGTGTGTGTGTGTGTGTGTGTGTGTGTGTGTGTGTGTGTGTGTGTGTGTGTGTGTGTGTGTGTGTGTGTGTAGAGCGATTCAGAGTAAACTACTGGACCGATCTTTATGAAATTTTACATGAGAGTTCCTGGGTATGATATCCTTATATATTTTTTTTGTTTTTTTGGATAAATGTCTTTGATGACGTCATATTCGGCTTTTTGTAAATGTTGAGGCGGCACTGTCACACCCTCATTTTTCAATCAAATTGATTGAAATTTTGGCCAAGCAATCTTCGACAAAGGCCGAACTTTGGTATTGCATTTCAGCTTGGTGGCTTACAAATTAATTAATGACTTTGGTCATTAAAAATCTGAAAATTGTAATTAAAATAATTTTTTTTAAAAACGATCCAAAATTACGTTCATCTTATTCTTCATCATTTTCTGATTCCAAAAACATATAAATATGTTATATTTGGATTAAAAACAAGCTCTGAAAATTAAAAACATAAACATTATGATTAAAATAAAATTTCCGAAATCGATTTAAAAACAATTTCATCTTATTCCTTGTCGGTTCCTGATTCCAAAAACATATAGATATGATATGTTTGGATTAAAAACACGCTCAGAAAGTTTAAAACGAAGAGAGGTACAGTAAAGCGTGCTATATGCAGCACAGCGCAACCACTACCGCGCTGGACAGGCTCGTCGATTTCACTGCCTTTTGCACGAGCGGCGGACTACGGTTATTGTGAAAAAATGCAGTGCGTTCAGTTTCATTCTGTGAGTTCCACAGCTTGACTAAATGTAGTAATTTCGCCTTACGCGACTTGTTTTTACATTTAGTCAAGTTTTGATTTTTTTGTCCCATTACCTTGAACCACCCAATCCGACAAAGCCGGAAGAAACTGCAAGATGAACGTATCAAGGAAAACTGGCGGAATTAATAAAATCTCAAGTGTTCTTAGTTTTAACAAGACCCTTCAGTTCTGTAACTTTTTGTTCATATTATCTTCTTTTTCTTCTTCTTCTTGTTTTCTGGTCGAGTTTACTTCCTGAACCACGGAAGAGTCGAAACCGCATTGGCTGCTACAACGCAAAGGTGAAGGTCGGTAACAACGACGCAACTAAGGAGATGACTCGACACTGAGAAAATTTTTGTGTGTGTATGATTGCTTTTATGCAAAAGCTCAAAATCTCCATTCACGTTACCATGCACACAATTTGTCTTCCTCTTTTACAACACACCCCCCCCCCCCCCCCCCTCAAATCCGACACTTGCCTTATCCTCCCTCTTCCGCTCTCTCTTTGGGTTGAAACAGTGCGCGCACAGACAAATGCACACACAAATGCTCACACAAAATCACACAAAAACGTACACCCACGCACATATACGCACGCATTTTACTGTGACAAGGCACGCAGGCTTACATGAGTTACGGCCGGACTGACACGCACATCCACACGCACGCACGCATGCCGCACTGCACGCACACACACTGACACATACAAACACAAACACACACACGCACGCACGCACCCACTCACACTGACACATACAAACCACAAACACACACACGCACGCACCCACTCACATGCACTGACACCTACACATAAACACACACACACACACACACACACTGACACACATGTTTGCGCATTGGCGTCTCATTTTGCTGCAGTTCGCAGTAAAGACAGTTATGCTTAAACCAAATCCACAGTGATCATTTTCAAGCTAGTAATAAACATTATGCTCAGTTTCTCCAACGTTGTGTTCTAATCAAGTCAGCAAAATGCATCAGTTTTCTTAGTCTGACGGCGGCCACGTCAATTCCCAAGAAGAGATTACATTATGTCTAAATTTAGTGCGCTCTTTTCTCTGAAAATGGCGTCAGTCCGGCGGTTCCATAGCGAGCATAGTGCTCATCACTTTAAAGAAGAACTGGCTTTTCTTGAAACTGATTGTGAAAGCTGTCAGTTATAAGTCAATGAGGCCTCGTACCAGGGAAATCAGCTCAGTTCAAGCCTTGGTGTGTGTGAAAGTAAACTTTGGTTTGAAGTCAGTGCATTAAATGGGCTGCTTTCGAAGCAGCAAGTCATTTCAAGTCATACTATGCACGGTACTGTTTTATTTTAATCAACTCATTATGCCCTAATTCTTCAAAGCAGACAGTGTTGAGTCCGTATTGTAATTTTCTTTGTATATGTATGCATATTGTTTTAGTCTAATAGTAATGATTTATTTCAAAACAACTACTACCACGTGTGTGGGTTCGTGTCTTTGAACTAGGGACGCCATAATTGATATTCTATGTATTCTTTATTTATTTTTAATTTTTAAAAATTATTTTTGTAAGTGAGTTCCGTCATTGTTTTCCACAAAAAACCGAAATTTGAATTTATCTATTTATTTATTTACGAGGATTTATATCGCGCACGTATCTCACCACACAAGGCGACTCAAGGCGCATGTTACCTATTAATTTCCCTGCAGGCAGTTACAACTAACCGAGATACAGTGAATTGTTCAGGCACACGTTTTCAGGGAAGGATCCTGCTATCACTGCTATTAAAAAGAAAGTAGGAAGAACATCTGGGACACAGCGTAGTAATGTTTTGAACACTCTCGTTTAAAAACAAAAATAAACGACGATGCAACCTAGTGCAGATAGAGAAGAATGCTACTTACTTTTATTTAGACGCTTTATAAATATCAGCGTGTACGTTTTTTTTTCTTCTGTTTTCTCA
The DNA here is from genome assembly GCF_037325665.1 of Littorina saxatilis. Classification (NCBI taxonomy): domain Eukaryota; kingdom Metazoa; phylum Mollusca; class Gastropoda; order Littorinimorpha; family Littorinidae; genus Littorina; species Littorina saxatilis. Next base: position 35,901,058 of record NC_090247.1, read on the forward strand.
GAAATGCAAACACGTCGATACATGAAAAATATCATACCTATTCTGTACGTGTTTTCTACAAACAAATAGAAATTTGCGTTGACACAAAGTCATGTGTTTCCACCGAGGTACATGAGTAATTCCAGTCACTTGATTTCGAGGAAAGGCCGTGCTATTGCTTCCATTACAAACGTAACAGGAAAAACTAGGTCACCGTGCAGTATAAATATGTATGTTACATGCTTAATTCTGTTGCTGTTGTTTTTAGTTTTAGACAGGCTTAAAAAGATGATGCAACTTTATGTTGATAAATCAGAAATGCTTCTCAATTTACGACGCATGTCCACAAGGGTGACTATACAGAAGCTTTATATTCAAGCAACCTTGTTCTGTCAACATGTTCGTAAGTTTGTGTTTTATCAGTGATGCAAAATTGCAAAACATTTTTGTTCATGCCAGTTCCAGTTCTGTCCGTGTTTCCAACAGCAAAAACAACATTACATTTTCTTTAAACGCAGTTGCCAGTCACCGAGAAAGATTATTTTTTTTCACTTGGTGTTTGGAAAGCGTCTTGCTATCGCTGCTATTAAAAAGAAAGTAGGATAATCTGGGTCACAAAGCTGATAATTATTATGTTTGCTCTTAGCCTGGTTTCTGAAAAAGACTGTTCGACGATGCACCATTGTGAACATAGCGCAGAACGCTCCTTAGTTTCCGTCGCCAGTCCAATGGTTCAGTTCAGGATTTGATCATCGGTCATTCGCCTTACGCATTAAACTTGAAAAATGTTGATCATTTTGACTTGGATTCGTTCATTAATACCATCTAAATGTCACACTAAATTTCTGATATGTGGAGCATAAAAGAAATAATAGTACGGCCTATCGATATTAAAACTGACACATTAATTGTATGATACATTGCTCGAATGACCCATCAATTTATGATCAAATGACTCATTGATTTATGCTGAATCGGTCAAATGCTCAATTTAATGTATGCTGCATCGTTCAAATGACCCATTGGTTTTATAATCAGTTAGCCAAATGACCAGTGGATTTTATGATGAATTTTTAAAATGCCCCGTGATTTTATGACTAATTTGTCAAACAACCAATGGATTTAATGATGAAACGATCAAACGAGCCATGGACTTTTAGATCAAACGATTAATTGACCCTTTGCGGTTCCAGGGTGAAATGGTCATATGAACCGTTCATCTATTATGAATCAGTCAAATTACCTATTGAACTTATGCTGCATCGGTCAAATGACCTTGTAATTTTATGGTGAATTTGTCGAATTATCCATTGATTTTATGACACATTTGTCAAATTACCCATATATTTATGATTATGATGAATCGACCGAACCACCCATTACTTTTAAGATGAATTGGTCAATGACACATTTATTTTATGATGAATCAGTGAAATGAAGCATTTGTGGTGTATTGGTCAAATGCCGCATTGATTTAAGGACGAATCGGTAAGAGGATGAATCGGTCAAAGTACTCATTGATTTTAATATATATCGGCCAAATGAATATTGATTTTATTATGCATTCGTCAAGAGTCATTGATTTGATGATGAGTTGCGGGAATATGGCCCATGATTGGTTTATGATGAATTGGTCAGATGACACCTGACTTAGTGATGAATCGGCCGTATGGGCCCATCAATATTGTGTTAACAAGGTAAACTGACCCATCGATCAGTTGACCTATTTTGTGCTAAATTACGAACTTTGAAAATAACTGTCGGGTTTGTCTGGGTTTTGAAAGAGTGAATACTCTTGCTTTTATTGAAGCAAACGTTCCACACGTGCTTCTTGTGTACGTGTTTCAGACACACCCCTCGCTAGTGACTTCCCTATAATGACTGTCAAGTTTAAACGTTTGCCTCAATGAAAGCAAGAGTATTCCTTCTTTCACAGCCCATACAAACCCGACAGAGTTCTTTCAGAACAACGACTATTCTGGGCTAATTCCTGCCAATTCATGCAAACCCGCCTATTTACAAGGTCGTCGCACTAGTGCCAAAGGTGTGCCATGTTTATATACACGGACACTGGGACCAGTATCGCTTACTGCGCACCATATGCATGTATGATGACCGAGAAATGCGCAATTCAAAAACACCACTGCACAGTCGTGTTCCAGCGTGCAAACCTGCTGTATGCAGTGCTATTAATAGCGTTAAAAAAGAGATTATGCCCTACCCGGAAGAAAAGAAAAAAGGAAGAAAAAGATAAATACAGTCAAACGACGTGCCTCGACCAATGAGGTCATCCCGTTTGTTACTTCAATAGCACCTTGTTTATGACCTAATTTTGCGTAAGGTGAACAAACGGGGAATCTATCGTGATAATGCGTTTTTAAATTGTGCGTGATTTAGAGAAAAGATGAGTCATGAAAAATAGCTGACTAAATATAGCGTTTTTTTGAGTCTGTGGTGTTTTCTCTGTGGCCACTGTCAAGCTGTGTAAGCGTGGAGAGAAGTTTGATGCCCAGCCTGATGTGTCGGTCAGGAAACAGTTCAAACATGTGTGCTCGGGTGGGTGGGGGTGGAGGTGGGTGGTGGTGGGGGGGGGGGGGGGGGGGTGGCGGTGTGTGTGTGTGTGTTTTTGTGTGTGTGTGTGTGTGTGTGTGTGTGTGTGTGTGTGTGTGTGTGTGTGTGTGTGTGGATGTGTGTGTGTGTGTGTGTGTGTGTGTGTGAGCGCTTTTTCATTTTTCTGGCCAAGTATTTATTTATGTAATCCTATTATCATTTTGACAACATTTGTTTTTGCACATTTTTATTAAGATGCTTAAAGTGTGTTCAAATACAACATTTATTTAATTTAATCAACATATCTTTAACCGTGTCCATCATGATATCAGTTCTTCAATGACAATCAGTCAGAGGTTGCAGCACCCTAAGCCCGAACACATTGACCATGGCCTTGGTTCAGTATTGGTCCGAAGGGTGAAGGGGTCAGCTGATAGCCAACGTGTCACAGTGTCCCCATATTACCTCATACCGTTGTGTCAACTTTCGTTTAGGCGGGTTAAGGTGCACAACAAATATATTTATCACAAACGACCGACGAAACAGTCTGACTATAATGTGCAGCGCTGCACTAGCTAACTGACTGCTGACTGGCTAACTAACTCTTATGTGTTACAACTGATCAAACAAAATACTTTGATAACTGTAGTTCCAAAAAATGTAATTAAAGTAACTACCAAAACAACTGACTGACTGACTGACTAACTGATCGCAATCAATAGAATCAAATACTTTGATGATGTGCAATTCTCAAAGAAACTCAGTAGCTAACGAAGTAACTAACAAGTTACTAACTAAGTGACGTAACTAAGTGAAGTAACTAACTTAATTACACATAACCGACTAAAAACAGACCCGAATATTTGTGCAACAATGCGTAAGTATGTAACGAACCAAATATCGGATAAACTAATTAAACAAATAAAAGAACGAACGAAGAAACGAAGGCACAAACGTACAAACACACAAACGTACAAACACACAAACGTACAAACACACAAACGTACAAACACACAAACGTACAAACACACGAACGAAGAAAGCAAAAAAATAATTTCATTATACTTACTAACTAACTTAAAATATACACATGCAACTAACCGACTAACTTACTGATGAAGTTTTATTGGGGTTGAATGAGCAAGGGACTTAAATGTTTAGAAAGACGACAAGCGCAGTTTTTGTCACAAAATTAGTGCATGCAGTGGCAGCAGACTGCACTAAAAAAAAAGTGTTCTCTGTCTGTCTGTTTGTCTGTCTGTCTGTCTGTCTTTGCGTGTGCGCTTTAGGCATAAATATATACATGTTAATGCATGTGAGTACTTCAATCGGTTTAATATGTCTGTGTTTTTCCTAACATTATATTATTTTTGCTCTAGCCTTAAAGTTGTTTTTTTCATTTTTTTTCGCTGTGTAACATTTGTTGTGCTATTTAACGTGCCTATATTCAAACGCTAAAAGTACCTGTCCGGTAATAAAGTCCACTACACGCCACAAACAGCTGATCGACAGGAATGGTTACACAAGCGAGTGAGAGTGAGAGAAAGAGAGAGAGAGAGAGAGAGAGAGAGAGAGAGAGAGAGGGCGGGGGGGGGGGGGGGGGGGAGGGGGAGAGGGAGAGAGAGAGAGAGAGGGGGGCTAATCATACCGGGTTTGAATGTGTACTTTCTGCCTCAAGAGAAAAACGACCCACATACATGTGTGTTTATTATAGAGAGAGAGAGAGAGAGAGAGAGAGAGAGAGAGAGAGAGAGAGAGAGAGAGAGAGAGAGAGAGAGAGAGAGAGAGAGAGAGAGAGAGAGAGAGAGAGAGTTGTTAGTCTAAAAAGTCTAAAACTTCATGCTCGTTTTCCTCTCCTCAAGCGAACTGTGTTTTCGTTCGATCAACTCCTGTAGGTACATCTGAGTGGCCCAAACCACCTGTCGCGTAGAAATATCCATTTCGCGACACAAACAGCTGATTGTTTCACAACAGAGCTATTCGATCATGAGTATTGAACGTGTTACGTCGCCAACGCAGCAAAGAGAAGGGCTATGTGTGCATTGGTCGTATTTGTGCATCCGTCAAACCGTACTTCTAATACAAATGTCTAATAAATGATAAACAAGTAAAACAACATGACAAATAAACAAATAAAACGAACGAACCAGCAAACAATCGACAAGTAAGCAAACAAGCAAATACACACAAACAACAAAATGATAAAGTAAGCAACATACAAATCGAAAGCGAAACATGCAACATGTTAATTGAGGTTACACATGTTAAGTGATCGACGGTAAAATTCACACGATACCAACAAACAGAGAGAGAGACAGAGAGACAGAGAGACAGAGTGAGCGAGAGACAGAGAGAGAGAAAGAGACAGAGAGAGACAGAGAGATGGAGACAGAGACAGACAGACAGACAAGACAGACGGACACACGGGCTGACAGACCAACACACAGAGGAGAACAAGTATCTGCGTCCATATGTATTCGTAAGTGTGTGTGTGTGTGTGTGTGTGTGTGTGTGTGTGTGTGTGTGTGTTTGTGCGTGCGTGCGCGTGCGTGCGTGCGTGCGTGTGTGTGTGTGTGCGTGCGTGCGTGCGTGTATGTGTGTGTGTGTGTGTGTGTAGTTAAAAACCCCAAAATAATGTATCGATCTACAAATAATGTTGCAGGTCAAATATTTGTAATGGATTTGTTTTACCCATGAATGCTTCAAAGAATACGTCAAGGACAGCTGCAACACTGCACTGAACGAGTTGAATACCCGCGTTGGTGCACACACACTCACGCACACTCGGCACATCGTCAGAGCGACAATCGTTCCTAACAAAAATGCTGTGCACCCTCCCCCCCCCCTATCTCCCCCCCTCCGCCCCCGTTCCTTTTCCTTCCTTTTCCATTTTCTTACGCCCCCCGATCCCCCCTTCAGAACCCCCACCTTCGTTTCAACCCTGACCCCCTCCCCCACCCTCTTCCCCCACTTTCTCCCTCGTGTCTTTTTCTGTCTTCATTTTCAAGGAAGATCATAGTGTCAGTATCATGTAACAGCTTGCTGCCTGAGTGCATAAATTTCGAACGTTACACCAGCGGTCGAAATCCCAGCCGTGTACTGTACTGAGTATGTAAGGATTATGTCGTTATGATTTGCAACTAACACGTTGGTCTGTTTGCCTGTGTGTCCGGCTTGTGATTGTCAGTGTGAAATAAGTGCAAAAAGTTCGTAACACTGGCGTACACACACACACGGCACACACACACACACCCACACCCACCCACACACACACACCGTGCACACACACACACGTACACACACACACACACACACACACATACACACACTCACGCACACGCACACGTACGTACGCACACACACATACACACACACACACGTACACACACACACATACACACACACACACACACACGTACACACACACACACACACACACACACACACACACGTACACACACACACATACACACACACACGCACACGTACGTACGCACGCACGGACGCACACTCACATGTACACACATACTACTCACACACGCTGACACACGCCCCTCCCCGTTCCCCGGTCTGTTTGCCCCCTCCCTCTCTCGGTCTCCTTTGGATATTCTTTCTGAACAGTGAGTTAACCTCCCCCCTCCCCTTCTCCCTCCTGTTATCTCCTCTCTCTTTCTGCCCCCCCCCCCCCACCCTCTCTCTGTCTCACTCTTTGCTTCTGTTTGTTTGTCTGCCTGTCTGCCTGCCTGTCTGTCTGCCACTGTCAATCCGTCTTGCTATCTTTGCACCTCTTATCACCCCTCTCGCTATCGCAGTCAAATGTAGACTTCTTTGTTGAACAAAATATGAATGCCAGAAGACGACTCTTTATGTCTTACCCCCCTCCCCTCCTCTCTCTCTCCCTCTCTCTTTCTCCCTTTGTGCCTATATGTCCCTCCCTCTCTTTTTTCCACTCTCTGTCTTTCCCACTCTCTCTAATTCTCTAACTCTTCCTCCCCCCTCTACTCCCCCCCCCCACCCCTCCCTTTCGTCTCTGTGTCATCACGACACGTTTCTGTAGGAGGAGCCTATTAGTGCAACGTGGCCGTCTGCGCTCTCAGCTTCTTCTTCTTCAGCGTTCCAGAATTTTCTGGTTACGTGTGAGCTCGTTTGCCCATTTGGGTTCCCCACACTATACTCTGAGAGCATAGTCAGCTAACTCCGCTTTCGTTGAGTAGGCATCCTGGGTATTTTCGTGTTTCCATAACCCACCGAACTCCGACATGGATTACAGGATCTTTTCCGTGCGCACTTGGTCTTGTGCTTGCGTGTACACACACATTGGGTAATGAGACAGGAGGTAAAAAAGCTGGTGTTTTATCTTTGGGACCGATATCGTCAAGCTCTCCCTCTCTCTGTATTTCTCTCTCTCATGCTCTGGTATCCCCTCTCTCTCTCTCTCTCTTTGTCTGTCTCTTTAGCTCTTTCACTCTCTCTTAATCTCTCTGTCTGTCTGTCTCTCCCTCCGCCAGCTCCCTCTCTCACTTTCTCTGTAATTATTGCCTATTTTCTCTCTCAGTCTTGCTCTCTCTCTCTCTCTCTCTCCGTCTCTCTCTCTCTCTCTCTCTCTCTCTCTCATTGTGACTGTCTCAGTGTCTGTCCCTCCCCCCTCTCTTACGGTTCCTCCACCCGCTCCCAATCTCTCTCGCTCTCAGCAGAAAATAGAGATTAAGGCCGGTATAATCAGACATGAGACACACAAATGGGTGTTCTATCTTTGGGCTGAACCGATTCATTTCCCTGGACCCTTTTTATGTCACAATAGACGCACTGATCAAGACTAGTGCTGCACATACCTCCTCTTCATAAAATTAAGTGCAGTCGAGGAATTTTCGTTTCGAGGAGATTTTAGAATAAGAATAAGAATTAAAACAAATCCGCTTTTTGACTGATTTTGATAAACTTTGTCCTCAGCCAGCGAGCAAAATAACAAAAGAAGAAGAAATAAACGAAGAAAGTGAGAGAATAAAGAACAAGAAAAAGCGGTCACGAAGAAGACGCCATACAAAAAGTATCAAGGGCTAGACCGGAAAGACGAAGCAAATTAAAGCGTCTCCGCCCAAACCTAAAAGCACGCCTGACAAAATGGCGTCAAAAGAAAGGAAGCACGCATGCGCTGTACAAATGACTCCTGTCTCACTTCCGGCGGCTCATAGACACCCCGGTCATTTTCTGATTGAAGTGTATCGATCAGTCTGTGTTTTGTAGGACAGTCTTCGCGTTTTCCCTCCGGACTTCGTTCTTTCTTACTTTCTTTCTTTGTTTTCTTCCTCAGTCTTCCTTTCTGTCCGTTTTCTTTCTTTCTTTCCTCTTGCCACAGGCACAGTCTTTAGTTTTGTAGTTAAGCTTAGTTTTTACATTTAGTCAAGTTTTGACTAAATGTTTTAACATAGAGGGGGAATCGAGACGAGGGTCGTGGTGTATGTGTGTGTGTGTGTCTGTGCGTGTGTGTGTGTGTGTGTGTGTGTGTGTGTGTGTGTGTGTGTGTGTGTGTGTGACTGAGTCTGTCTGTTTGTGCGTGTGTGTGTGTAGAGCGATTCAGACCAAACTACTGGACCGATCTTTATGAAATTTGACATGAGAGTTTCTGGGAATGATATCACCGGAATTTTTTTTCTTTTTTTCGATAAATACTTTTGATGACGTCATATCCGGCTTTTTGTAAAAGTTGAGGCGGCACTGTCCAACCCTCATTTTTCAATCAAATTGATTGACATTTTTGTACAGCAATCTTCGACGAAGGCCGGACTTCGGTATTGCATTTCAGCTTGGTGGCTTAAAAATTAATTAATGACTTTGGTCATTAAAAATCTGAAAATTGTAATAATTTTTTTATTTTATATAAAACGATCCAAATTTACGTTAATCTTATTTTACATCATTTCCTGATTCCAAAAACATATGAATATGTTATATTTAGATTAAAAACAAGCTCTGAAAATTAAAAATATAAAAACTATGATCAAAATAATTAAATTTCCGAAATCGATTTAAAAACAATTTCATCTTATTCCCTGTCGGTTCCTGATTCCAAAAACATATAGATATGATATGTTTGGATTAAAAACACACTCAGAAAGTTAAAACGAAGAGAGGTACAGAAAAGCGTGCTATGCAGCACAGCGAAACAACTACCGCGCTGAACAGGCTCGTCAGTTTCACTCCGTTATGCACAAGCGGCGGACTACGGTCATTGTGAAAAAATGCAGTGCGTTCAGTTTCATTCTGTGAGTTCCACAGCTTGACTAAATGTAGTAATTTTGCCTTACGCGACTTGTTTCTTCTCAGGATTCCTACCTTAGTCATTTGATCGAAGGGTATCGATCACCTCGTCTTTTGTACGTCTGATCGCTTTTTTCTCTGGCCTTCTCTTTCTTCGTTTTCACATTTAGTCAAGTTTTGACTAAATGTTTTAACATAGAGGGGGAATCGAGACGAGGGTCGTGGTGTATGTGTGTGTGTGTGTGCGTGTGTGTGTGTGTCTGTGTGTGTGTGTGTGTGTGTGTGTGTAGAGCGATTCAGACTAAACTACTGGACCGATCTTTATGAAATTTGACATGAGAGTTCCTGGGTATGAAATCCCCATACGTTTTTTTCATTTTTTTGATAAATGTCTTTGATGACGTCATATCCGGCTTTTCGTGAAAGTTGAGGCGGCACTGTCACGCCCTCATTTTTCAACCAAATTGGTTGAAATTTTGGTCAAGTACTCTTCGACGAAGCCCGGGGTTCGGTATTGCATTTCAGCTTGGTGGCTTAAAAATTAATTAATGACTTTGGTCATTAAAAATCGGAAAATTGTAAAAAAAAATAAAAATTTATAAAACGATCCAAATTTACGTTTATCTTATTCTCCATCATTTGCTGATTCCAAAAACATATAAATATGTTATATTCGGATTAAAAACAAGCTCTGAAAATTAAATATATAAAAATTATTATCAAAATTTTTTTTTCGAAATCAATTTAAAAACACTTTCATCTTATTCCTTGTCGCTTCCTGATTCCAAAAATATATAGATATGATATGTTTAAATTAAAAACACGCTCAGAAAGTTAAAACGAAGAGAGGTACAGAAAAGCGTGCTATCCTTCTCAGCGCAACGAATACCCCGCTCTTCTTGTCAATTCCACGTGCACTGCCTTTGCCACGGGCGGTGGAGTGACGATGCTACGAGTATACGGTCTTGCTGCGTTGCGTTGCGTTCAGTTTCATTCTGTGAGTTCGACAGCTACTTGACTAAATATTGTATTTTCGCCTTACGCGACTTGTTACATTTAGTCAAGTTTTGACTAAATGTTTTAACATAGAGGGGGAATCGAGACGAGGGTCGTGGTGTATGTGTGTGTGTGTGTGTGTGTGTATGTGTGTGTGTGTGTGTGTCTGTGTGTGTGTGTAGAGCGATTCAGAGTAAACTACTGGACCGATTTTTATGAAATTTGACATGAGAGTTCCTGGGTAGGATATCCCCAGAGACTTTTTTCATTTTTTGGATAAATGTCTTTGATGACGTCATATCCGGCTTTTTGTAAAAGTTGAGGCGGCACTGTCACACCCTCATTTTTCAATTAAATTGATTGAAATTTTTGTAAAGCAATCTTCGACGAAGGCCGGACTTCGGTATTGCATTTCAGCTTGGAGGCTTAAAAATTAATTAATGACTTTGGTCATTAAAAATCTGAAAATTGTAATTAAAACTTTTTTTTATAAAACGATCCAAATTTACGTTCATCTTATTCTTCATCATTTTCTGATTCCAAAAACATATAAATATGTTATATTCGGATTAAAAACAAGCTCTGAAAATGAAAAATATAAAAATTATGATCAAAATTAAATTTCCGAAATTGATTTAAAAACAATTTCATCTTATTCCTTGTCGGTTCCTGATTCCAAAAACATATAGGAATGATATGTGTGGGTTAAAAACACGCTCAGAAAGTTAAAACGAAGAGAGGTACAGAAAAGCGTGCTATGGCCTATGCAGCTCAGCGAAACCACTACCGCGCTAAACAGGCTCGTCAGTTTCACTGCGTTTTGCACGAGCGGCGGACTACGGTCATTGTGAAAAAATGCAGTGCGTTCAGTTTATATTCTGTGAGTTCCACAGCTTGACTAGAAATGTAGTAATTTCGCCTTACGCGACTTGGTTTTTTTGCTGTCTGCTTCCAGTTCTTTTTATATTTAGTCAAGTTTTGACTAAATATTTTAACATCGAGGGGGAATCGAAACGAGGGTCGTGGTGTATGTGCGTATGTGTGTGCGTGCGTGTGTGTGTGTGTGTGTGTGTGTAGAGCGATTCAGACTAAACTACTGGACCGATCTTTATGAAATTTGACATGAGAGTTCCTGGGTATGAAATCCCCGAACGTTTTTTTCAGTTTTTTGATAAATGTCTTTGATGACGTCATATCCGGCTTTTCGTGAAAGTTGAGGCGGCACTGTCACGCCCTCATTTTTCAACCAAATTGGTTGAAAGTTTGGTCAAGTACTCTTCGACGAAGCCCGGGGTTCGGTATTGCATTTCAGCTTGGTGGCTTAAAAATTAATTAATGACTTTGGTCATTAAAAATCTGAAAATTGTAAAAAAAAATAAACATTTATAAAACGATCCAAATTTACGTTTATCTTATTCTCCATCATTTGCTGATTCCAAAAACATATAAATATGTTATATTCGGATTAAAAACAAGCTCTGAAAATTAAATATATAAAAATTATTATCAAAATTTTTTTTTCGAAATCAATTTAAAAACACTTTCATCTTATTCCTTGTCGGTTCCTGATTCCAAAAATATATAGATATGATATGTTTGGATTAAAAACACGCTCAGAAAGTTAAAACGAAGAGAGGTACAGAAAAGCGTGCTATGCAGCATAGCGTAACCACTACCCCGCTCTTCTTGTCAATTCCACGTGCACTGCCTTTGCCACAGGCGGTGGAGTGACGATGCTACGAGTATACGGTCTTGCTGCGTTGCGTTGCGTTCAGTTTCATTCTGTGAGTTCGACAGCTACTTGACTAAATATTGTATTTTCGCCTTACGCGACTTGTTTCTGTCTTTCCTCCTTTGTTTCTTTGTTTTGTTTTTCTCGAATTCATTTTTCTGATTGATCATGCTGTCTTTTGAACGCCGAGCGTTGCGGATTCCCTCTTGTATTCTCTTTGTTTTCATCTTTTTATTTTTTTATTCTTGGTTTCGTTTTTCCTTAATTTCCGATTGAAAAGTATATCCTCTGTCTTTCCGATTTAAGTTTTTCTCGGTTTTCGTCCTTGCGGTTTTCCTCCCGTCCTAATTCTCCTTTTTTTCCAGTTTTACTTTCGTATGTCAGTTTTCTCCGAAATTCTGACTTATTTATCAGAGTGAAGAGTATAGATTACGCTGTCTGTTGTACGTCCTTGCGGTTTTTCTCCGATATTTTCTTTCTGTCTGTCTGTCTGTCTATTTGACTGTTTGTATGTCTGTCTGTCTGTCTGTCTGTCTGTCTGTCTAGTCTGTCTAGTCTGTCTGTCTCTTTGTATGTCTGTCTGTCTTTCTTTTTCTCTTTCTTTCTATCTTTCTATTTCATTACCTATATCCTTTCTTCGTTCTTAGTTACCCCCCCCCCCCCTCCGAACTTCTGCATTTTTACATTTAGTCAAGTTTTGACTAAATGTTTTAACATAGAGGGGGAATCGAGACGAGGGTCGTGGTGTATACTGCGAATCACCACGGACCTCCTGAATGCAACAGATAGCGGTCTCGTCTCTGCCCTTGGGCTGCTGGACCTTTCCGCGGCCTTCGACACGATCGACCATCAGCTACTCGTCGATCGCCTCAGTTCCACGTTCGGCATTCACGACACCGCCCTCTCTTGGTTCCGGAACTACCTCCAGAACCGCTCTCAGACTGTCACTACTGATTCGTTCTCTTCTCAGCCTGTCCCTGTCCGCTTCGGCGTCCCACAAGGGTCTGTCCTCGGCCCTGTCCTTTTCACCCTGTACACCCAACCCCTCTCCCTGGTCATCGAACGCCACGGCTTGAACTACAACTCCTTTGCCGATGACACGCAGCTCCAGAACAGCGCCAAGCCGGAGGACGTTGACCATCTCCTGGGATCCATCTCCAGTTGTTTCACTGACATCAAGAACTGGATGACTGAGAACAAGTTGAAGCTGAACAGTGAGAAGACGGAGGCCCTTCTCGTTGGAACACGACAGAAGATTGCTTCCCTCACTGTGACCGACCTCCAGCTGGATGACGCGACTGTTCCATTCTCCCCTGCTGTCAAGAGCCTTGGCGTCTTTCTCGACTCCACTCTCTCCATGCAGACACACATCTCCTTCATCATCAAGACCTGCTTTTTCCACCTACGACGCATCGCCTTCATCCGTCGCTACCTCACCCACGACGCCTGTGTCAAGCTGGTTGTCTCCCTCATCTTCAGTCGTCTGGACTACTGCAACTCCCTTCTGGCTGGCCTCCCCGCCTCATCCATTCATGGCCTACAACGAGTCCAGAAGCGAGACCACATCACCCCCCTACTTCGCTCCTTGCACTGGCTCCCTGTCAACACCCGAATCTCCTACAAACTGTCCACTCTGGTCTACAAGTGTCTCAACGACTCTGCTCCCGAGTACCTTCAATCCTCCCTGGACCTGTACACCCTGCCCTCAGACCGTCCCCTTCGTTCTGCTGCTGACCCACTCCGCCTTCACATCCCTCGCTCGAAACTCGCATCTGCTGGGCAGCGTGCATTCCCCTCCGCGGGCCCCTCCGTCTGGAACTCCCTGCCGCTTGAGCTTCGCCAGAGCCCCTCTCTTGACGCGTTCAAGAGCAGGTTGAAGACTCAGTTCTTCCCGTAGCTGGCCGCGACTTTCATGTTCGACGTGATGTTTATTGTACCCCAAAAGACATTCTTGTGCTGTGCTCTGTGAGAGGTGTTTTCTTTGTGTTTAATATTATTTTGTTTGGACCTAGCTATTGATGTGTACATTGTTGTTAAACAGTTGTTTGTTGTATGTTTATCAGGGTTTGCTAGTGTGTAATAGGGTTCGTGTCCGTCTGTAGATGTTAGTTTCTTTGTTAGTCCTGTGTTGACAACTCTTCGACAAGCGCTTAGAACTGTACCCACGGAATACGCGCTATATAAGCTTCATATTGATTGATTGATTGTATGTGTGTGTGTGTGTGTGTGTGTGTGTGAGGGTGTGTGTGTGTGTGTGTGTGTATGTTTGTCTGTGCGTGTGTGTGTGTAGAGCGATTCAGAGTAAACTACTGGACCGATCTTTATGACATTTTACATGAGAGTTTCTGGGTATGGTATCCCCAGACATTTTTCGTTTTTTTGGATAAATGTCTTTGATGACGTCATATGCGGCTTTTTGTAAAAGTTGAGGCGGCACTGTCACACCCTCATTTTTCAATAAAATTGATTGAAATTTTGGCCAAGCAATCTTCGACGAAGGCCGGACTTTGGTATTGCATTTCAGCTTGGAGGCTGAAAAATTAATTAAAAATCGGAAAATTGTAATTAAATTTAGTTTTTTTATAAAACGATCCAAAATTACGTTCATCTTATTCTTCATCATTTTCTGATTCCAAAAACATATAAATATGTTATATTCGGATAAAAAACAAGCTCTGAAAATTAAAAATATAAAAATTATGATTAAAATAAAATTTCCGAAATCGATTTAAAAATAATTTCATCTTGTTGCTTGTCGGTTCCTGATTCCAAAAACATATAGATATGATATGTTTGGATTAAAAACACGCTCAGAAAGTTAAAACGAAGAGAGGTACAGAAAAGCGTGCTATGCAGCACAGCGCAACTACTACCCCGCTCTTCTTGTCAATTTTACTGCCTTTGCCACGAGCGTTTCACTGCCTTTGCCACGAGCGGTGGACTGACGATGCTACGAGTATACGGTCTTGCTGAAAAAATGCAGTGCGTTCAGTTTCATTCTGTGAGTTCGACAGCTTGACTAAATGTTGTAATTTCGCCTTACGCGACTTGTTTTTACACCCCCGGTATAGGGGTGTGTATAGGTTTCACTCGATGTGTTTGTGTTCGCAAGTAGATCTCAAGAATGAACGGACCGATCGTCACCAAACTTGGTGAACAGGTTCTATACATTCCTGAGACGGTCCTTACAAAAATTGGGACCAGTCAAACACACGGCTAGGGAGTTATTGGTGGATTAAAATTATACAAGGCCTGGTATAGACGGACACCCCCGTTGGTCAAAGGGAAATAACCATTCTCACTGCCACCAACTGAGAAGGTTATTTCCCTTTGACGGGGGTGTAGTTCCTATCGGAGGAATTTCTTGTTTTTATCTGATTAAAGAGTTTGGATCACGCTGTCCTTAGTACGTTGTTGTGTTTTCCCTCCGGTCATCACTTTCCTGCTTTACTGCTCCCCCACCCCCCCCCCCCCCCCTTCACCACCAGTTCATTCTTTCTTTTTGGTCCCTTACATGTCTAGTTTATCCCGACTTTCCAAATGGTTGACCTCTTTTACTGTTCTTTTTTTCCCCACCTCTGTTAGGTTTTTCTCTCTCTGTTTATTTGAGTAAAGAATGTTGACTGCAATCAAAGAGGGATTGATTCATATGCGTTATCTTTGATGAGTCTACAAAGCTGATCATTAACCAAATTATCAAAAAATTATTACACTGAAGAATTCTGCATTTTGGTTTGTTCGTGGATGTTGTTGCTGTACTTGGTATAATGGTGTGTGTGGTGTGTTTTTTATGAACCATGGTGTTGTCCAAATGGCGAAGATATCGAATAATTAGGCGTCTACAAAAATGTACAATGGAATTGTTCGAGTTGCGCACAGCCATGGCACATTTCTTTTCATTCGTGTTTGTGTACTTGCGCTGGAAGTTTGGTTTAAACAAGTTTATTCAGTAAATTTCATTAGAATATTGCCGCATACATGAAATAAGGAACATGGAGCACAACAAGCTAGGCTTATGAGCGTACTCTTAAAAGCAAATGAAATTTGGCGGACGATTGTAATACAGGGTGGTCCAAAAAAATGTAGACAGTTTTGCATGCCTGTCATTTCCGCTACAGGGCTCCCACCTATTCTTTTTCACCTGGAATGTCTCACACAAGCATGAAAGTTTAGTAAGGCACAGTTTTTTCTTCTTTGCAACATCATTTCTGGGCGTAGTTCAATAGTTCATCACCTTTTTTAAATCCAAGCACCTCGTCCCCAGATCTTTCTCCTCCAGATTTCTTCCTCTGGGGGTACTTGAAGGAAAGGGTTTACCACAACAATCCACAGACAATACAAGCGCTAAAGGAGAACATTCTTCGTGAAATCAGGAGGATTCCACTCGAGACCTTAAACAGTTATCAACAACTTCAATGTCCGTGTCGCAGCCGTAATCCAGAGAAGAGGTGCTTGGATTGAGAATGTGATGAACTATTGAACTACGCCCAGAAATGATGTTGCAAAGAAGAACAAGAGGCGAAGCCTTCAAGGCTCCCGTAAGAAATCGACAAACAGTAACACAAACTCAATCACTCCGTCACACATACACACACAGAGTAAGCATAGGTGACACTAGATCTAGATCTGTCTGTCTGTAGCCTACTTACTCGGGGACACGACTGCCAGATGGCCAGATCAACACTGCGCTTTCGACAGCGCTTCCTCGCGCAGACACAGGAAACACGCTGTGCAGATTAACCTGTAGGAAATCTCCTTTGGTATCTTCTTTATCTATTTTTCTGGAGCTACGAAACCGAACAATGTGAAATCGTCTTCTCCAAATCGGCGAACTGCAGCTCGGTGATAACTGTATCTATACCACAATCCTTCACGCGATCTGACCTAACCTTGACCCCTGACCTGGTCTACATACCACACACGACACAAACCAGTCAGCTGTTTTACCCCCCCAAAACCCCCCACCACCCGTTTTCTTTGGATACACACTTTAACCAAAGATCTTGTAGGCGTAGCCTACAAGATCTTTGCTTTAACTACATACGTGCCGACAAAATGTTGATCATTGCTTCAATACTTTGAAGCTGTTGCTTGGATAATAACCAGGTAAAATTAGTATTTCGGTGTTCAGTCAAATGTTAAAGTTTCTATCACATACACTCACACATACACACGCACAGACAGACAAAAGTTAGCATCGCATAGGCTACACTTACGTGAGCCAAAAAACTGTGCCTTACTAAACTTTCATGCTTGTGTGAGACATTCCAGGTGAAAAAGAATAGGTGGGAGCCCTGTAGCAGTAAATGACAGGCACGCAAAACTGTCTACATTTTTTTGGACCACCCTGTATATTAAAATAACAAGTTTGAAATAATGGAAGTTTGAGTTCTTCTTGTTATATTTAGTCAAGTTTTGACTAAATATTTTAACATCGAGGGGGAATCGAAACGAGGGTCGTGGTGTATGTGCGTGCGTGTGTGTGTGTGTGTGTGTGTGTGTGTGTGTGTGTGTGTGTGTGTGTGTGTGTGTGTGTAGAGCGACTAAACTACTGGACCGATCTTTATGAAATTTGACATGAGGGTTCCTGGGTATGAAATCCCCGAACGTTTTTTTCAGTTTTTTGATAAATGTCTTTGATGACGTCATATCCGGCTTTTCGTGAAAGTTGAGGCGGCACTGTCACGCCCTCATTTTTCAACCAAATTGGTTCAAATTTTGGTCAAGTACTCTTCGACGAAGCCCGGGGTTCGGTATTGCATTTCAGCTTGGTGGCTTAAAAATTAATTGATGACTTTGGTCATTAAAAATCTGAAAATTGTAAAAAAAAATAAAAATTTATAAAACGATCCAAATTTACGTTTATCTTATTCTCCATCATTTGCTGATTCCAAAAACATATAAATATGTTATATTTGGATTAAAAACAAGCTCTGAAAATTAAATATATAAAAATTATTATCAAATTTTTTTTTTCGAAATCAATTTAAAAACACTTTCATCTTATTCCTTGTCGGTTCCTGATTCCAAAAATATATAGATATGATATGTTTGGATTAAAAACACGCTAAGAAAGTTAAAACGAAGAGAGGTACAGAAAAGCGTGCTATCCTTCTCAGCGCAACGAATACCCCGCTCTTCTTGTCAATTCCACGTGCACTGCCTTTGCCACGGGCGGTGGAGTGACGATGCTACGAGTATACGGTCTTGCTGCGTTGCGTTGCGTTCAGTTTCATTCTGTGAGTTCGACAGCTACTTGACTAAATATTGTATTTTCGCCTTACGCGACTTGTTTTTTCTTCTCTATGGACCATTTCGAAGCTGGGTTGGGAGAGGGGAGGAAGAGATAGCAGACTCTCTGTTTCAGCGTACTGCGTGACCCCGCTAGACGTATGAAGATTTTCTAAATGGTCGCTAGGCATATCGTTTCATCACACTCTGAAAATATCACAGGCAAACTAATAGCGAAACATATTTTTTGTTGAACCGGTGTCCGATCTCATTAAGTGATCTGTGAGACTGACCCCAGTAATACTTCTGCCGGAATGCAAGGCTTTTTAATTATTCTTTTTTTCTCTCCCCTTTTTATTTTTAAGAGAAGAGCTTCACAGATTCCCCTAGTCTATGAAGAGGATAATAACAGTTCTTTATACAAATCAGCAGGTGTGACAAAAGTGTGACTGATGCTGAATGAGAGAAAACAGAAGTGTGTCAAGTACATGCAGTTTAAAAGTTCACCAGGTCACCGCTGGTTGACGATGAAGGAATGACATTTCGGTTAACGGCCCTTGTTCAGAAAGTAGGGCAATGATCCTGAGTGCTCAAGGTAGATAATGACTATAATATAGGTATGAACCTATTTAAAAAATGTCATTTACCCAAGTGCTCATCATCTCACTGGGCTCAAACTAAAAATGTCTTGATGGCTGGAGTATAATTATATAGTTATTCTAGTATAAAATTATAAAATAGTCATCTTCTTCTTCTTCGTCGTTCGTGAGCTGAAACTCCCACGAACACTCGTGATTTTTGCACGAGTGGGTTTTTACGTGTATGGCCGTTTTTACCCTGTCAGTTAGGAAGCCATACTCCGACTTCGGGGGATGCATGCTTGGTATTCTAGTGTTTCTATAACCCTCCGAACTCTGATGGGGATTACAGGATATTTGCCGTGCCGTACTTAATTGGTCTAATGCTTGCGTGTACACACGAAGGGGGATAAGGCACTGACAGATCTGCATATAAGCTGGCCTGGGAGATCGGAAAAAATCTCCTCCCTTAACCCACGAGGCGCGGCAGGGATTTGAGCACTCAACCTTCCGCATAGGATCTAGGAGGCCGGCGTCTTATCCACCAGGCCATTGTGCCCGTCTAAAATAGTTATCAAATGGCAGAGCGCTGAAAGAAGACTAAAAGAGAAACATCGATTCACGGATCTTTAAAAAGAAAGAAAAAAAGAAAAAAAAGGAAGTAAGCGATCTAGATGTAGTGCGTTACTTCTCTTTCTTTCTTGGATCTTAAAGTTAGTACACCTATAAGGCGCCTGTTTGGAAAGTTTTCTGAAGATTTTGACCTTAAAAGGTTCAAGGAGCATTCGCTGGACTGTAATGTAGGATCACCTGCAATGATTTGCTCAAAACTGCTCCAAAACTATGCCAAATAGTTAAATGAATTTTATTCAGCGAGCGGTTTGCTTCGCCCAGCTCTCCTGTGTGAGGAGTCCGGACTTCCGTTCGTCATCATACTTTATTTAGTTTTCATAGATACCCATTCGTCAAAGCAGATTAAAACCGTTAGATTGAGGAAGTCAAACCCATAATCTAGCAAACGCATGCATATTCCGTGCCCTACAGAGCTAAAACGCTTCGAATTTCATTAACAAATACACTGTCCGTTGGAGAACGTAACCGTCTGAAAAGACTACCAAACACAGCATTTAGATCTGAAAAATTGAACGCTCAAACACTAATTCTAAGACCTTTCTCGTGTGTGTTGTCATCTATTTAACCCCCAAAACTAACTCTGTAGCTCTCGGCTCAATTTCAAATCTGTATCTTTAGGAACACTCAAGGACGTCACAATGAGAATTACAATCTGGAATGCCCGCTCAATTCACAGCCGTTTTCTATTTGAGTAACGGAGTGCTCAAACGTTTTTTTAAGGATATTCCTGGTGTGTGGTCACATTATTACAACCCCCAACCTGAAATGTATAGCTCATGAGGCGATAAGTAGAGGTTACATGCCGAGTCTCAGTGATTATTAAAAATAATGGTCGAAGTTAGCGGATCATGAAAAATGCGAGCTTTAGCGAGCTTTTTCATGACCGCGAACTTCGACCATTATTTTTTATAATCACTGAGACGAGGTGTGTAACCTCTTTATTCCTCCTTTCTTCAGTTATTCAAAGAAAAGAGGAGGTTTTTTGCGAAAGTTTGATCGAATCCTATTCACTCAACCAGTCAACCTGCGCAGGCGATCAATTAATGCGCGGTTGTATAGTTCCGTGCAAATCATTCCATTCTGTGAACACTTCCTGTCAGTTTTCCTATTTTGGACTAAAATCAAGTACACAGATATGCTGTTATTCTGCTGTGGCGGCAAAGGCAGATATTGTGTGTTCTGTATATGTTTTGGTATCGCTTAGGATAATGTTCTTTCGTCAAATGGGACTAGCAGACGAACTTTTGCACCCGTGTTCCAACGTTAAAAACTGTATGAAGTTCAGTTTTCTGGGGTAAATAGTGTATGAAACCGCTTTATGTTGTTTAAATTGATGAGATGTGTGCATTTGATTGCGTGTGATCTGTTTATTAAATGAAATATTGTTGGAAACTGACCGTCGGATTGCAGTCTGTTGTCGAAGAAATTTGAAAGGGGAACTACTCTTGTCGCTAGACAAAGTATGAGAGTTACTTGCCTTGGGAATTTGCTTGTGATGAACGTTTGTGCACAGCAGATCTAGATTCAGAAAACAACCAAACTCATGGATTTTATATGGAGATTCATGTGTTCAAGCCTGTAGTTGTTAATTTAAATGCGGTATGTTTGTATTGTTTGCTCCAGAGATGTATACTTCGTACATTAGAGCGTTCGGAACTTTTCAGTCGCAAAAGTAGTACCGACGCAGAACAGCTTCTCAACCCATTGCGCTATCGAGGATTCAGGCTGTTGCTGGGTCGTTATTTGTTTGGTTGCTGGGTGTTTATCGAAAAATAACTAGCTCTACAAGTTTACAGAGGTAAAGAAGCAGAGGGGGGAATAAGAGACATTTGTTGTTGCTGCAATATTATATCACTTCAAATATAAAACAAAAATGAAATAAAGAGCGCTCTGTCTCTACTGGTTATGATGATTCCTTTGCAGAAATGAAATTTGGAGACACCAGCGACCAGACGTCCTGGGTTCTACAAGGTTGTTGTGTCTTAGAGCTCGTTTGATGGCATCTCATTTCACGTTTGATATTGCTCCACAGCATATAAGGCCATCAAGATTTTGACCAGAGTGCAATCACGAGGGGGAAAAAAAGGGGGGGGGGGGGGGGGAAGAAATGCAGAAAGTAAGAATTAAAGAAGAAAATAAAGAAGACAGAAAAAAAGAAAAAAAGAAAGAAAGAAGGAAAAAGGAAGGCTACAAGTATTAAAAGGCAATTCCAACAGACATTAGCAAAGAATGCTACCACGAAAATAGGAAGAAAGAAAAACAAAAAGAAAAGAAAGCAGGCAACGAGAGTGTCACGAGTATTTAAAAGGGAATTCACGCAGACGTCAGAAAGATTTCGACTAAAGTGCTACCACGAAAAGATAAAGAAAGACCCCCCCCCCCCCCAAAAAAAAAAAAAAAAAACAAGTCGCGTAAGGCGAAAATACAATATTTAGTCAAGTAGCTGTCGAACTCACAGAATGAAACTGAACGCAACGCAACGCAGCAAGACCGTATACTCGTAGCATCGTCACTCCACCGCCCGTGGCAAAGGCAGTGCACGTGGAATTGACAAGAAGAGCGGGGTATTCGTTGCGCTAAGAAGGATAGCACGCTTTTCTGTACCTCTCTTCGTTTTAACTTTCTGAGCGTGTTTTTAATCCAAACATATCATATCTATATATTTTTGGAATCAGGAACCGACAAGGAATAAGATGAAAGTGTTTTTGAATTGATTTCGAAAAAAAAAAATTGATAATAATTTTTATATATTTAATTTTCAGAGCTTGTTTTTAATCCGAATATAACATATTTATATGTTTTGGGAATCAGCAAATGATGGAGAATAAGATAAACGTAAATTTGGATCGTTTTATAAATTTTTATTTTTTTTTACAATTTTCAGATTTTTAATGACCAAAGTCATTAATTAATTTTTAAGCCACCAAGCTGAAATGCAATACCGAACCCCGGGCTTCGTCGAAGATTACTTGACCAAAATTTCAACCAATTTGGTTGAAAAATGAGGGCGTGACAGTGCCGCCTCAACTTTCACGAAAAGCCGGATATGACGTCATCAAAGACATTTATCAAAAAAATGAAAAAAACGTTCGGGGATTTCATACCCAGGAACTCTCATGTCAAATTTCATAAAGATCGGTCCAGTAGTTTAGTCTGAATCGCTCTACACACACACACACACACACAGACACACAGACACACACACACACGCACATACACCACGACCCTCGTTTCGATTCCCCCTCGATGTTAAAATATTTAGTCAAAACTTGACTAAATATAAAAAAAAAGCAACAAAAACAAAAAATATGAAAAGCAGGCCACAAATGTGTCGCAAGCTATTTAAAGAGAATGCAAACAGAAGCCACACAATGAAGATTGATGTCAAGCTTTCATCGATCCTAGTGGAGAAACAGGAGGTCGCCTCCAGTACACAGAGGTCATACATTTGGCTTGTCTGCACTTTGAAGCAGCGATATATAGATACAGTGGGATATTTGTGTTTCAAAGGGCCAAGCAATATATTCAGCAGCACAATGCTTGTATTTTCATTTCAAAGGATCATGCGGTATATTTAACTGCAAACCATTGCACATGCAAAGTTCAGTAGGCCTCCCACTGACTGACGTGCTCGGAGTTTAGCCTTCTGGCGATACAACAATGTGTTATCCAGCACATTTCTTCACTTTATCTAAAGAGACCCTGACTTTTTTTTAGCATTTTGTTAATTTCAAAACCGACGAAAGACAGAGCAGTATCCGGCCAAAAAGGTGTTTTTTTCTATACCACGGGCAGACCGATTCTATGTCTTGACACATGTTCAAGAAGTCGGAAAGCTGGTGAACATGCCAACTTCTTTTGACATTGACACAAGGAAGAAGTCGTCTAAATTATGAACCAGGTTAATGTTGGGTGTAGTTCTGGCTACTTATTCAATAGCCGTACTCACTGATTCAAGGACTGAGTTAACAAGAGGATGAGCAACCAACGGGCAGAGCTAAATCAACATAAAACGACCCTTGCCAATGAACAACAAACAAATGTTGTATTTGTACATCTGGGTGTAGTGGCATGACCCGAAAAGCATGTTTAACATCCGTTTTGGACGTAACGGCAGATGGTCACAAAGCGACAAGCATCAGGTATATTAGCACTTCTGCACAGATGTCCACGCTGGATCAGTCTGATCATTGACAGACGAGCCTTCTGAATGTAACCGAGTGCCGAAACACTACGATCACCTCGGGAGGCGAAGTGCAATCAAACAGGATTGAAAATGTTAGGGCTAATTTCTTAGCCCTATAAAAACTGTTATGCAAACCCGAAGGTTTCCATGAACATACAGAGAGACAAAAGCCGCCAGACCCCATCACAAACAGAACTCTACAATCCACAGGTGTTGCCTACTTCAAAGGCGACCAACTCTGCAGAGTCTGCTGTGAAGGGCGACGGTAGTCTCCCTGTCACATGAATACGAGAGATGATGAATAATTCGGTAAGATCATTTTCTTTTCTTTTCATCTAACCCTTTTGGGGAGCATTGAACAAATCAAAAGGTGGGAACTTGAATGGTCTGGCAATGCGACCAGCAGCAATGTCTTTTCGGATGTGTTCTGAAACTAAATCAGGAAAATGGGAGGGACTGCGTTACTTGTCGCGCCAGAAAAGCTGACATGAAGACCAACAGTAAAACAATCAACCATCAATCATACATTTCAGTTTTTGTGCATCATAACCTCGCAACCAGAAAGCCAATCTGTCAACTTTGCTATAGGTGTAGTGATACTAATTCTTGATAGCGTTTCCTCCAAACTGCTTCCACCGAAAGTGCTCATCGACTTTGGTATTGTTGCATTTGGCCACCTCATGATTGTTCTTGAAACATCTGAAGCATAACTAGTGTACTGGCATTTGACGCACTTCCACACCGATGTGTGGCAATCGACGCAAAAGCCTTTTGAAACAAAAACAAAGCAAAACAAGGCGATGTGACTGCTATGCATGACAGAAACAAACTTTAACAGTAACAATTCAATTGTTCTTGTACTTATCTGACTGTGACATCTTAGCTGACAGCAGCAGAAAACAACAAACATGTGCTCAACAGGAGCAGCACCAGTTGGTGTCTTACCAATTTTTATTTTATTTTGTGTGACCTTTACCGAGCTGGTGGAGAATTAAAAGATGGATCGGTCTCCAGACGAAAACCTGAATTGGAAACGGGACCCGCATTACAAATTAGAGAACTTGGCTCCTAAATTTCATTTCCAATCCAAGGCAGAAGTAAGGGTCAGCACCTGTCATCTCAGACGAAACCGACCGACGAAAAGATGCGCCGAGAGGCCGTGATGCTAATTGTCACCTGTTGTATGGATCAAACTGAATAACAGGCTAAAGAACCACGTGCATGTGCCAACAAAAATGTGTCAAAATTCAAAGACAAAGGGAAAGAAGAAAAAACATCGAATCTATGCTGAAAAGCAAGAGAACGGCTGATAAGCAACTGTCATCTCAGTGGAAACAGGTGCTATAAGATGCGCCTAGAAGCAACAAGGTTTTCCTTGGCAAAGGCACCCAATGCATATCATACAAATTCGTTATAAGGTAAAAAGTTTAAAATTTATTTTTTATTTTTTATTTCACAACGTTAAGGAATAAAAATTGAATCAAAGAATGCTTGACCAACATTTCAATCAATTTGGTTGAAAAATGAGATCGTGACAGTGCCACCTCAACTTTTATACGACGTTATCAAAGACATTTATCGATAAAAATGAAACAGAACAAGACTGTCTGGGGATATTATCTAAAATAATTTGTCTGTGAAATGTCGCGAAGATCTGTCCAATAGTTTTATGGGAATCGCTTTACACATACATACATTCATAAACAAATCCACCACCACCCTCGTATCGATTCCCAGTGTGTCCGAAAACAGTTAGTCAAAACTTGACTATAGTTAATGTAAAAAGGAGAAAGAAAAAAAAATAGCTTCTGATGTTTAGTCTTTGTTGTCTTTAGGCTATAATTATGACATCATAGATTCGTTAAAAAAAGGAGTGGCAGCAGAAGTGTTTTGGACACCATGGCTTAACACAAATAGTAATCAATACATTTAGTCAATCTGAACTCACAAAATGAAACGGAACGTACTGCATTTTTCTTTTCACCAAGACTAGTAAATCATAGGTTGACCAAAACCCGCGACCAAGAAAGCGCTGACACGTTGTCTTGCTCACACAAGCCAAATGGACCTAATTTGCATCACAAGGATTGGATTCAAAAGATGATAAAGAACACAATGCAATCTGATTAATTAATCTTTAAGCTTTGTAGCTGAAATGCAATCCCAAAATCCAGATTGGATCAATGATTCTTTGACAAAATGTTTAATTATTTTTACTAAAACATGAAGTCAACACAGTCCCGCCTCTTCAAGTTGTGAAAAAACTCAAAATTATGACGTCATCAATGACATTTAGCAATAATATGGAGACAAAAATACATTAAAAAACTCACCTTGTTATTTCATCTGGAAGTATTTGCGTGTAACATTTCATTAAGATGGGTCCATGCAGTACCGTGGTTTTCTGAGAATCGCTCTACCTACACACACACCCAGACACCCACACACACACACAAACACACACACACACACACACACGCACCCCCCCTTCTGAGAAATTCTCCCCCACACCACCCCAACACACACCGTAGCCAAACACACACACACCCAAACACACACACACACACACACACTCATTCACTCGCACGCACGTACCCCCTCCCCCCCCCACCCCACCCAACACACACGCACATACACACTAACGGCAAAGTTATTCAATTCCGTCAGGCGCCTGTGGTGGACTGGAACAAGTCAGCGACCCATTTTTTGCGATGCCGCAGAGTGGAAGAAATGAGACGCGACACCTCCCTCTGGCGCTGTCAGGGCTGCACACAGCTTTTATTCAGGCCAAGGACGATCCATTTTTCCCCCTTCCACTCACCTCCTCCCCCACACACCCCTGTTGAAGCCAGCCACCTTTGCTGGCTCTCCCTTCGATTCCTGTCTTGCAGATACCTCCACCCTATTCCTTCCTGCTTCTCGGTTTGCGCAAGAGTCCTTCGATCCCGTGGCTTACTGAAGGGCTCTTTCGGGGGAATAAATGTGCAGACGTTGATGGCCCTGGGCCCAAGAAACGGAGGTGGTGGAGTGGTGTGTCAGTGGTTGGGGCTATAGGGGCAGAGGGGTGGGGTGGGGGGGGGGGGGTCCATAAAAAGTGATATGACTTTTGACACAGGTAAATGATCTTACAAAGTAGTATCCCCCTTCATTGTCGCTGTCGACAATTCGAACCGAGAGAGAGAAGAGAGGAGAGAGAGAGAGAGAGAGAGAGAGAGAGAGAGAGAGAGAGAGAGAGAGAGAGAGAGAGAGAGAGAGACAGACAGACAGACAGACAGACAGACTAACAGACAGACTCACAGACAGACAGAGAGACAGACAGACAGTCAAACAGACAGACACAGACAGAATGACAGAGAAGATAGAGAGAGAGATGGCGTCATTGCAGATGAATGTCTGTCGTAATCTCTGTCTGTCTTCCATGCGCCAAACTCCTGCTTACCGATCTGTTCAAATGTGACGTGTTCCATGCATTTGTATCTTTCGTATTTGTCTGATTTTATTTTCTGTGTTTTTTGTTGGCTGCGAGGCAGAAAAAAAGAAGAACAAATTGCGGAGAAAGGCAGTCGCTTACAGGCGAATGATCATCTGGCAAGAAGATTCAATTAAATGCGAATCACTGGATTCCACACCGGTGACACTGTGACGGTTCCCCTACGCTTTGTGTTCGGTGCCCTGACCCTTTGTGTTCGGTTCCCACTCGGTTCCCACACGCCAAAATTCGCGGACAAAACATCCATTTATGGTAGTATTACGCAATGTTGCTCTCTGAGAATGGTCTTGTTAGATCTGTGAGTGTTTACACTACATGCCTAGGTGCTGTTGGATTGAAGGTTTTTGATATTTTAGCCGTTATTATGTAGAATGCCTTCCACTTTACTGCAAAACTGCATAATTCGTAGCATCGGCAAGAAATATCCTACCAAAAAATGCCTGCTTGGAACTGTCCGTGGTCCAGCAAAAAGTTCAACATGTCTGTAGCAGACAGCCCAAGTTTCAAGATTGTAGGGCCATCCAAACAGCCGTAATAATAAAAACAACAAAAGTAGTCAGTGAAATTGGCTGTGTTCGGTCCCCCCACACTTTTGTGACGTAGGCGTGACGGTTCCCATAATTCATTGTGTCGGTCCCCACTTTCTGTGTCGGACCCCACTTTCGACCTAATTTCTCTGTGACGGACCCCACAACCAGCCTATTTTGTGTCGGTCCCCACACCTTCTTGGATTTATGACTTGCCGGTTACTTGTTTCATTGTATTCATTGAATCTAATTGTCTCGGAGTTATTTTTCAGCAAAAACCGGCAAGGCAGCACCTTTTGTGATACCAAGTAAGTCAGATGACATCAGTATGTGTGTGTGTGTGTGTCTGTGTGTGTGAGAGAGAGAGAGAGAGAGAGAGAGAGAGAGAGAGAGAGAGAGAGAGAGAGAGAGACAGAGAGAGACAGAGAGAGACAGAGAGAGTTGTGTTTCCGTACCCGCGACAGCGTTTTTCCAGCGGCGCGACGAAAATCAAGCACATAGAAAATGACCAGGAGTGTTTCCACACGCGCAACGCGTTAGCGGCGCGACAAGCGGCAAGCGACGCGATTTTTTTGAAAGGGTCCTGGAGCGATTTTTTCGCGTTGTCGCGCGGCAACGCGGGAGTTTACAGATTTTACCGCATGTTTAAAACGCAAGTACGGAAACACGTCACGCGTTTGCGCGCGTTTTCTTTTGTCGCTGCCGCTGTCGCGGGTACGGAAACAGAACTTACCGCGAGTACGACACTACCGCGAGTACGACACTACCGCGAGTATAACACTACCGCGTGTCACACTACCGCGAGTATAACATTACCGCGTGTCATTTTATGACTTCCATGGCTGAAGGCAAAGGTTGAAATGTTTCCTTGAAATATAAAACAAAAAGGCCTGGTCTGTTCTCTGAACACTAATTCAATGTTTGTCATGCTAACCAAGAACTCAAAACGATCAGAACACACTATCAGAATACATATAGAATGGGTTGCTTCCAATCAAAGTTAGAACACAAACTCACAAGAAGTAAGTTTGCATGCGTTCTCTCTACGGTTATGGTACTCGCGGTTGTGGTACGCGCGGTAGTGTGACACGCGGCAGTGTTATACTCGCGGTAGTGTCGTACTCGCGGTAGTGTGACACGCGGTAGTGTTACACGCGGTAGTGTTACACGCGGTAGTGTCGTACTCGCGGTAGTGTGACACGCGGTAGTGACGCTCGCGGTAGTGTCGCATAACCGGAGTGATCTGGAAAGGTGTCAATCTCTCTCTCTCTCTCTCTCTCTCTCTCTCTCTCTCTCTCTCTCTCTCTCTGTCTCTCTCTCTCTCTCTCTCTCTCACACACACACACACACACACACACACACACACACATACTGATGTCATCTGACTTACTTGGTATCACAAAAGGTGCTGCCTTGCCGGTTTTTGCTGAAAAATAACTCCGAGACAATTAGATTCAATGAATACAATGATACAAGTAACCGGCAAGTCATAAATCCAAGAAGGTGTGGGGACCGACACAAAATAGGCTGGTTGTGAGGTCCGTCACATAGAAATTAGGTCGAAAGTGGGGTCCGACACAGAAAGTGGGGACCGACACAATGAATTATGGGAACCGTCACGCCTACGTCACAAAAGTGTGGGGGGACCGAACACAGCCAATTTCACTGACTACTTTTGTTGTTTTTATTATTACGGCTGTTTGGATGGCCCTACAATCTTGAAACTTGGGCTGTCTGCTACAGACATGTTGAACTTTTTGCTGGACCACGGACAGTTCCAAGCAGGCATTTTTTGGTAGGATATTTCTTGCCGATGCTACGAATTATGCAGTTTTGCAGTAAAGTGGAAGGCATTCTACCTAATAACGGCTAAAATATCAAAAACCTTCAATCCAACAGCACCTAGGCATGTAGTGTAAACACTCACAGATCTAACAAGACCATTCTCAGAGAGCAACATTGCGTAATACTACCATAAATGGATGTTTTGTCCGCGAATTTTGGCGTGTGGGAACCGAGTGGGAACCGAACACAAAGGGTCAGGGCACCGAACACAAAGCGTAGGGGAACCGTCACAGTGTCACCGGTGTGGATTCGTGGAACAGCGATAATAAGATCCTGTCCTACCCTTTGGCAACCTTGAAAGGGGGAGAGGGTAGGGGTGGTGGCCGCGGTACAAGACAAAAGGGGGGGATATGAGAGAGAGAAACTGAGACTGAAAGAGAGCAAGACCGAGAGAGAGAGAGAGAGAGAGAGAGAGAGAGAGAGAGAGAGAGAGAGAGAGAGAGAGAAACTGAGACCGAAAGAGAGCGAGACCGAGAGAGAGAGAGAGAGAGAGAGAGAGAGAGAGAGAGAGAGAGAGAGAGAGAGAGAGAGAGAGAGAGAGAGAGAGAGAGAGAGAAAGATTATATTTCAAATAAAATATATCGTAGGCTTACATGAACTAAGACATAACAACACTACGCAGCCGAAATGCTTTGTACACATAAACTGACAACTTTCGAACAATACCTTCATTCACAGATGCCATAAGCATAGAAAACTTGTGTAAACTTGGGTTTCTATAAAACTTAGCAGGAATAAACTGGCATTGCAAATCACGAAGTGCGGGGCAACAAAGCACAAAATGAAACTCATCTTCCTTACGTTCCCTGCACAATGGGCATAACAACATACCCGCATCGTATCTCTTATATCGATTAACGTGCACAAATAGTTCTGTTATTCCACCTCGGAATCTTGCCATAATAATTTTCAAATGCCTATCCATGTTCAATAATAAATAAGGTTTTACTTCGTGCACAGTGCAAAATGTCCTATATAACGCAAATCTATCACTGTTCTGAACATGAAAATTCCATTCCTGCCATCTACAATCAATCAATCTTTCTCTGAAATCTTTCAAAAAACGGTTCTCATCTTACACTCCTTGATTCATCCATACAAACCCAAAACCATTCTGACATAATTTACAACGTACGCTAGACACCCAGTTTCTTTTACCTCTTTCATCCAGTTCACGCAACATTTTATAGGCTTTATGTGGCAATCTATTTACGTCCATTCTTAACAACTTCAACCAGTATTTAACACAACGTATTGCAGCATTCACATAAATGGGATACCTATTCATCTCTCCGTACACAAAATCGTTGGGTGTGCGTGATCCAACACCAAGAAATTTCTTTAGGGCAAATAAATGAACTTTTTCAGACTGTAATGCAAAATTCTCAAGACCCCACAGTTCAGCTCCATATATTGCAATTGGCAAAACCTGAGAATCAAATAATTTTAAATAAACTTTCAAATTATTATTACCAAGCTTGGACAAATTTTGTAATATACACAACAATGCGTTTTTCGCTTTGCTTGCAAGGTCACAACAAGTGGCGGTAAAACTGAGTTTTGTGGAGAACAATATTCCTAAATACTTATAAACATTAACCACTGGCATTATCTTTCCATCATACTTCCATTTCTCTCTTACACTCAAGTATCCACCCTTCCGAAAAACAACAATATTACTCTTATTCATATTTACTTTAAGGTGTAAATTTGATGCTGCATGTTGCAAATTATTCAACTGCGTCTGTAGACCAACCACAGTCTCAGATAATAGAAGAACATCATCAGCCAATAATAAAATAAATAGCTCCATATAATCATTCAAAAACTGTGCACCATGTCTTCCTTTTTCAATAACTTCCAAAGCCAACTCGTTTATAAAGAGAGAAAACAAAAGAGGACTACAAACATCACCTTGTTTCACACCGTAGGTACACTTAATATAATCAGTCAAATGTACACCACATTTCACTCGGCATTTAACATTTTCATACATACTTTTAATGCAACGGAACAACTTTCCTTTTATGCCATTTTTCAACAAAATTGGCCACATCAGGTTACGATCGATAGAATCAAATGCTTTTTCAAAATCTCTAAATGCCACATAGAGTTTACGATTAAAGGAAAACTGCTTCTGTACAAACGCCAACAATGTAAACATATGATCGACAGTTGAATAATTCTTTTTAAACCCAGCTTGATATTCTCCGGTAAGATTATAACGTTCACTTCATTCTTGAAGTCTACAGTTGATAATTGTACTATACACTTTACTACTCACATCACAGAGTGATATTCCTCGATAGTTACTTGGATCATTAGCATCACCTTTTTTGAATAACGGGAGTACAAATGATTCGGTCCAAGCTTCTGGAAAAACACCTTTGTCAAAAAGAACATTAAACAATTTCACAAAAAAATCAACAATCTGTGGTTCAGAACCTTTCAATAACTCAGGTATTATTCCATCTGGTCCAGGAGATTTATGATCTTTCAATTTTCTTAATGCATTCAAAACTTCCTCTTGTGAGAAAGGGAGAGAGAGAGAGAGAGAGAGAGAGAGAGAGAGAGAGAGAGAGAGAGAGAGAGAGAGAGAGAGAGAGAGAGAGAGAGAGAGAGAGACTCGGAGAGAGAGAGAGAGAGAAAGAAAGAGAGAGAGAGAGAGAGAGAGAGAGAGAGAGAGAGAGAGAGAGAGAGAGAGAGAGAGAGAGAGAGAGGGCGACATATGGACAGGGAGAGGGAGTCAGAAAGAGGGCATGGGAAAGGGTATGTCAGTAGAAAGAGACATTTACAAAAGGAAACAAAGAGCCAGAAAAGGAAACAGACGTGGAAGAGAAGTACAAAGCGGATGGTATAGGAACAAGACCGGATGAGAGATGGACATGGCTGCCGATATTAACCCAAAAAGGAGAAGGAAAAAGTACACAAAAAGGAAAAGAGCCACTCCCTCGACCCTTCTCCTTTCCTGCATCGTTTACTCTGCCCCCTCCCTACCAGCCCCCCTCCCTCTCCCCATCCGCCCCCACTCGGCCCAACTGAAAAGAAATTCGGTTAAGGCAAAAAGGATACCGGCGCCTGAGGTGAAGATTGGTGAAGGATGTGATGATAACGGATACAAATGATGGAGATCTGATCAGGGTGTGACACATTGTCTGAGTGGACCTCTGTGTGTGTGTGTGTGTGTGTGTGTGTGTGTGAGAGAGAGAAAGAGAGAGAGAGAGAGAGAGCGAGAGAGAGAGAGAGAGAGAGAGAGAGAGAGAGAGAGAGAGAGAGAGAGAGAGAGAGAGAGAGAGTAAGACATACAGCCATACAGACAGACAGACAAGGAGAGCCCTGTACGGACAGCCCTGCCCTGTACGGACAGACAAAGAGACACAGAGAGAAAGAGACACCGTGACATTGACACTGGCTAACGATGATTTGATGTCATCTGTACGCTCTGAAAAGTAATAAATGGCGTGCAAAAGAGTTTATGTTTAAATCAGTAAAAAAGTCAAACTTGCGAAATCAGAGAGAGAGAGAGAGAGAGAGAGAGAGAGAGAGAGAGAGAGAGAGAGAGAGAGAGAGAGAGAGAGAGAGAGAGAGAGAGAGAGAGAGAGACGGCTGGGGGAGGGGGAGATGGAGGGAGAGAGTAACAGTACATTTCATTAACTACCAGTAACTTGTAAAGTTTCGAACGGTGAATACCACATGCCCTGGAAAGGTGAAACTCTCAAAAAAGGCAAAAGAACGATCTTTGCAGAGGGAGATTTGGCAAAAACTTACAAGGTAGGTAATATTACCGTATAAAGAGAGGGCGCGAGAGTCAGACGGGAGGGAGGATTTTGGAGAGAGAGAGAGAGAGAGAGAGAGAGAGAGAGAGAGAGAGAGAGAGAGAGAGAGAGAGAGAGAGAGAGAGAGAGAGAGAGAGAGAGAGAGAGAGAGAGAGAGAGAGAGAGAGAGAGAGAGAGAGAGAGAGAGAGAGAGAGAGAGAGAGAGGCAGTTAAACAGACTGACAGACATACAGACAGACTAGACAGACAGACAGAATGAGAGAGCTAGAGAGATGGACGGAGAGACAGATGGACACGGAGAGAGGGGGTCGGGGGAGCACAAAGCATGTGAGTGATTGCGGAGATAGGGGAGCCTTAACGAGGAGTATTTGTAGATTGCGCCAGCCTGGTTTAAAAAAAAAATGACACGGTAACAAAAAAGTACAGATATTTAAAAAAAAAAAGAAAAGAAGAAGAACAAAACGGAGGAGGAGGGGGAGGAGGAGGAAGAGTAGGAGGAGGAGGAAAAAGGAAAACTAAAGGGCAAAAAAACACTGAGGTATCCGGTAGCTTCCATGATTCCCTTTAATTGGGAAACCCGAACACTTTGGAAAAAAACCTACGGCTCTGCAAACTAATAAAAGGAACACGCGTGAACATCCTATTAATCTTCTTTCCTATATCAGTCTCTTCATTCAATTCCTCTGACTGGCTCGTGATTTAGAAAAGAAAAGATGAAAGAAGAAACAAATCTGCTTTGGTAAAGTATCAAACTGAAGAGCGAATCTGTAATAGAATAAACTTCAATCAGCCTTCCTCCCCCCCCCCCTCCCGCCCAAAGCGTACCCCTACCCCATCCGAACCACCACCTTCCAAACCCCAGTAAAAAGTACAATCGTGCGAGGAAAGTACAAATCAAGCCGGTCTTATTTTTCAAGAAAAAAAAAGATCTCAGCATGCATGTGCATATCTTTCTCGCTCATTCATTTCACACGTGAAGAAGAAATAAAGTGGACAAGAAAACAGTTCAAACGAAATGAAAGCTACCATGATGATGATTATTATTATCATTATCATCATCATCATCATTTAGCAGCAACAGCATCAGCAGCAGAAGCAGCCGATTTCTTATTTCAGAATTGTTTTCGTTTTAAAATGGACATCTGGTTGAGGGATAATACTGCACGTTCAAACTGAACAAAAGGAGTGTCGAGGTCACCGATACAGGTTTTCAGACGCCTTTAACCTTTGCCGGATGCCACTTTTGACTACACACGCCCGACGATGCGGGTTTGTCTGAACCCATACATTTGAAAGAGGGTTTTTACCGTTTATTTCTCTAACGACGATGCGGGTTTGTCTGAACCCATACATTTGAAAGACTGAGGGTTTTTACCGTTTATTTCTCTAACGACGGGGTGGGTTCAGGGAAACCCACAGCGCTACTTCAGTGGGTGCATCGAGTTTCTCCCTTCACCGACTTCTTGCAGGGGAGGGAGAGGCGGAGGGAGAGGGGGAGGGAGAGACTGAGAGAGACTGAGAGACTAAGAAAGAGAGAGAGAGAGACTAAGAAAGAGAGAGAGAGACTAAGAAAGAGAGAGAGAGAGAGACTAAGAAAGAGAGAGAGACTAAGAAAGAGAGAGAGAAAGAGATAGAGAGACTAAGAAAGAGAGAGAGAAAGACTAAGAAAGAGAGAGAGACTAAGAAAGAGAGAGAGAGACTAAGAAAGAGAGAGAGAGAGAGAGACTAAGAAAGAGAGAGAGACTAAGAAAGAGAGAGAGAGACTAAGAAAGAGAGAGAGAGACTAAGAAAGAAAGAGAGAGAGACTAAGAAAGAGAGAGAGAGATACTAAGAAAGAGAGAGAGGGAGACTAAGAAAGAGAGAGAGAGAGAGACTAAGAAAGAGAGAGAGAGAGACTAAGAAAGAGAGAGAGAGAGAGGCTAAGAAAGAGAGAGAGAGAGAGACTAAGAGAGAGAGAGAGAGAGACTAAGAAAGAGAGAGAGAGAGAGAGACTAAGAACGAGAGAGAGAGACTAAGAAAGAGAGAGAGAGACTAAGAAAGAGAGAGAGAGAGACTAAGAAAGAGAGAGAGAGACAGACTAAGAAAGAGAGAGAGAGAGACTAAGAAAGAGAGAGAGAGAGAGAGAGAGACTAAGAAAGAGAGAGAGAGAGAGACTAAGAAAGAGAGAGAGAGAGACTAAGAAAGAGAGAGAGAGAGACTAAGAAAGAGAGAGAGACTAAGAAAGAGAGAGAGAGACTAAGAAAGAGAGAGAGAGACTAAGAAAGAGAGAGAGAGAGACTAAGAAAGAGAGAGAGAGAGAGAGACTAAGAAAGAGAGAGAGACTAAGAAAGAGAGAGAGACAGAAAGAGAGAGACAAAGAAAGAGAGAGAGACTAAGAAAGAGAGAGAGAGAGACTAAGAAAGAGAGAGAGAGACTAAGAAAGAGAGAGAGAGATTAAGAAAGAGAGAGAGAGAGAGACTAAGAAAGAGAGACTAAGAAAGAGAGACAGAGAGAGACTAAGAGAGAGAGACAGAGAGAGAGACTAAGAGAGAGAGAGACAGAGAGAGAGACAGAGAGAGAGAGACAGAGAGAGAGAGACAGAGAGAGAGAGACAGAGAGAGAGAGACAGATAGACAGAGAGAGAGACAGAGACAGACAGTCAGATAGACAGACAGTCAGATAGACGGATAGACAGATAGACGGATAGACAGACAGACAGACAGACAGAGCAACTGACAACAGACATACAGACAGAGAGATACGGACAGACAGACAGAGAGACAGACAGTCTCTTGGAGACAAACAGGCAGACAGACACTGTTCCGCCGCTTTGGTAATTATGGGTGTAGCAGAACCCGCGCCGTCGGCAGAGGGATAGTTACAATCACTACTACTCTTTAAAAGTATGGGTTTGTGTGAACCCGCGCCATCGGTAGTGTTTATGTAAATTATCATAATCAATTAATTTTAATGTTTTGTCATGTACACACTAAAAATTTGCAGACAGAGAGCAAATTAGGTGTGTGAGAGATACTTAAAATTTCAAAACGATACCTTTAATGGTTCCAGAGTTACAATGATTTTAGTGTGTCTCTGGGTACAGGTGAACCCAGGAAGCACGGCAAAGGTTAAAAATGACAAATCAAAAGAATGCGGCGCCCGTGTAATGACTTTCGATATAACTGCAGCCAAACTTAGAAATTGATTAACTCACTACCTCATACATTTTCTATACAGATCCAAGCTAAGAAGAAACACGGAGAACCAGAGGAAATGACCACCAAATTGCATTTTGGGATAGATGGATGTGGAAATAGAAATAATTGAGCTACTGTCTGCAGCGAGCACTCCTGGGCACTGGGCGAAATAACACGAGGACTGGTTGTCTGCCCAGTGGTGTAGGTCAATGTCCCAATGCAAAACTTGAAACTAAGTCTTTATGCCAATGGATATTTGAGTTATACTGAGATAATAGAGTGTTGTGCATGTTCGTACCCTGCCTGTTGAAATTGTTGAGACTTGTGAGCGTTTGTGACAAAGTGGTCGGCCTTATCTTACAGTGTACAATATGTCCCCCCTATTCAGGGGCAGAAAAAAAGTTCATATCTACAGAATTGTAGACTTCTAGCTGTGTTCTGTGAATTCTCTCGGGAGTAGGCTAAAAGCAAATCCCAATGCCATTTTTGTTAATCCTATATCTAACCATATCCCAAGTCGAAAGTGTCAAAGACATTTACAACTCATTCTCACCATTTTGGGACAAGAATAAGCTGTTCATTTTGGCACTCAGAACAGTGTGGGTTATCGTATTCTGTTAACGCTGCATAGTGGGCTACATATACAACCTAATTTGTCATTAATTACACAGGCACACACCCCTCCCGCCCTTTCTGAAAAATTCGCCCCCACCTCGCCCCAACACACACCGTGGCCTAACACAAACACACACACACCCAAACACATACACACACACACCACACACACACACATACACACACATACACACACACACATACACACACATACACACACACACGCACACACACACGCACACACACACACACACACATACACACACACACACATACACACACACACACGCACACACACACACACACACACACACACACACACACACACACATACACACACACATATCAAACAGTATTTTCCTGCTTCGAACGTTCTCTCCTTCCTTCCTTTATATCAGAAACCCTGAACACGTCATGTCGTGTCCCGACCAGAACCCATAGTCCTTCTCAACACCAATGGCGATCTAGAGCTGTACAGCTCGTCTGGCGGTTACGCGAATCACGTGCAAATGAAATGATATTGATCCACTGACACTGTCGCCCGAGTGAAAGGCTTGACAAGTCTAGCGCATCGATTCTGATGAGCAGAGAAAAAAAAATAGAAGCAAGGGAGAAAAAAAGTCTAGTGTTAAAAGAGCGCCCGAAATAGAACTGCCATCTTGCGTATGGCGTTGCGTTGGATTGAAGCCTTCCGCTAAATGTCAAAGGGCCGGGTGCGGTTAACAGTTAAAGGAACCGTCTTTCTTGTGTCGACGGTTTAGCTCCCCATCTCAGATCTGGCCAGACTGTTTGTGCGTGGGATCAGAGCATTCCTCAACTTAAAGGCACCATCCTTTCCGTGAAAACAATGTGGCTTACAATACTACCCGTCAACCCGTCACACACACACACACACACACACACACACACACACACACACACACACACACGTACGTACACACACACGTACGCACGCACGCACGCACGCACGGACGGACGGACACACACACACACACACACACACACACAAATAGGCAGATAATAAATGTAAAATTAATCTGTTTGCTTAAAGGCACAGTAAGCCTCCCGTAAACCATCACACTGATACGGTCAGGCTTTTACACACAGTACAAACACCCTTCCATTTAAACATTCACCGATTGAGAACATCCTAGGTGCCCTCCGTAAAGAGCGAACAATTTTCAACGAATTTATTTTTGCGTGGTTTATCTTACCCCTGAGCCATCGTGAACCCGTGTGATCCAGTTTCCCTTTTTCACAATGTAGTCGTCAGTTAGTCATTTGAATGCGACTCGATGTGAGCTTATTTACAATAGCACGTTTTTATGCACGAAACAAACGGCTGTGGTTCACAAGAACTCTAGCGATGGGTTTTGACTGTTGAGAGGAACGGCGATATGCACTGATAAACCGTCGTCTGCTACGACCCTTGCGTGACCCTGCTTCCGGGCTTTTCTTTTTTCAAACTTTCACAACTTCGAATTGTACTGATCTTGTCTTGATGAAAAAAGAATTCTTTTATGATTAAAGAATGTTTGTGTAACAAGCTGTCAATTTATTATTTAGATTTTAAAAGTTAGGTCTAGCGCAAAAACGCACCACGGTCCAAAAACATTTTGATAATCATCGATTCACGGCTATCGCCAGTTTACATCGATAGAATGAGACCCGAAGGGAAGTAACTCATGTTTGACCTGAGTTCAGGATGGGTCCAAAAAGTGTTCGCCGAGACAATCTGCAAAATTAATTCTTTAAAAATTGCTCGCTCTTTACGTAGGGCACCTAGGATGTTCCCGTTTGGTGAGCGTTCAAATGGAAGGGTGTTTGTACTGTGTGTAAAAGCCTGACAGTATCTGTGATGGTTTACGGGAGGCTTACTGTCCGGGCGTGATTTCTGGTATCATAACAGCCGTCCAGCACCAAAACGAGGCGCCATTGTTGTAGCAGACCAAGTCCACGAAAATAAATTCTTTGAAAATTTCTCACGCTCGACAGAAAGCAGCCAGGATGTTCCCGTTCGGTGAGCGTTCAAATGGAAGTATGCTTGTACTGTATGTAGACGCTCGGGGAGCTCTGTGATGGTTTACGGGAGGCTTACTGTGC
Source organism: Littorina saxatilis (assembly GCF_037325665.1). NCBI lineage: Eukaryota > Metazoa > Mollusca > Gastropoda > Littorinimorpha > Littorinidae > Littorina > Littorina saxatilis. Next base: position 35,939,733 of record NC_090247.1, read on the forward strand.
CTTTAATAATTATGGTAAAATAATGAATGGTATTTCCAGTCATATGACTGTCTTTTTACACTAAACGGCCTCATTACAAAGATCTGCACTCAAATGCATCTGCCCGGGTGGTTTTTGTGTGTATTGACGGGTAGTATGTGTTATACTCCAGAGCTTGGTACCAGTGGAAACCACGTTACGCGAGTGATATAATGTCTTGATTTAACTGAGACGTTTTAACCATAGAAATTGATTTCATTAATAAAAACTGTTTCCAAACATATCCTTGGCCTGCAGAGAAAGAATTAGAATACTTGCACATTTTGATTGTCTACGTTTAGTACATTAGAAGCATTTCAAAATACATCACTCGCGTAACATGGAAACCAGAGGATGTGACATGGAGTTATTTCAGAACATCGTCTATAAGATTCGATCTAGACTGGCGCAGTGGCCTAGCGGATAAGACACGAGCCTCCCGGCACGCGGAAGGTCGCGTGTTCGAATCCCGGTCGCGCCTGGTGGGTTGAGGGTGGACATTTTTCGGTCTCCCGGTCAACTTATGTGCAGACCTGCTAGTGACTGATCCCCCTTCGTGTGTACACGCAAGCACAAGACTAAGTGCGCATGGAAAAGAATCCTGTAATCCATGTCAGAGTTCGGTGGGTTATAGAAACACGAAATGACCCAGTATACTTCCTCCGAAAGCGGCGTATGGCTGCCTAAAGTGCGCACGGAAAAGATCCTGTAATCCATGTCAGAGTTCGGTTCGGTGGGTTATAGAAACACGAAATGACCCAGTATACTTCCTCCGAGAGCGGCGTGTGGCTGCCTAAATTGCGGGGTAAAAACGCCCACACACGTACAAAACTCACTCGTGCAAAAAACACGACTGCGCTTGGGAGTTTCAGCCCATAATCGCAGAAGAAGAAGAAGAAAAAGAAGAAGAAGAAGGATTCGATCTCACACCAAGGCTGTGAGAGTCAAAAGGCGTGGAATATAGACAGAAAGTACAATAAAAGACAGTGTACCAATGAGTTGCAGAATAAGAGGAAGGGAGAAAATGCCGATATGTAAGGAGAAAAGGTAAAGAGCATCTGAAGTACTTTTCTGAAGTTTATATATACTACGGAAAAGGATGAATAAAAGCCCCATAGACACGTTACGTCACAGATGCCGCGAGAGCAAAAGTGCGAGGCAAGTTTCCATTACTTACTAAGGCCTAAAAAAAAAAAGGTGTGGTTACGGTAACCCGACCTACCCTATTTTTAGGGGCCGAGGGTAATAGATAAGCAAGAATATTGCTTTTTTACATCCAGCACTCGCCCTAATATAGGGTCAACAAAAACAGAAAACAATATAATGAAAGAACTTTCACATCAAACTTAATACATTATAACTGTATATACAGATACAAATTTAAAAAATAAATTGTCATGCTGCATTTTAAGTACAATTTCCAATGATAAAAAGTGTCAATTTTTAACATAACTTAAGATAATATAATATAATATTTAATATAAGAGAGAGAGAGAGAGAGAGAGAGAAAGAAAGAGAGAGCGAGAAAGAGAGAGAGACAGAGAGAAAGAGAGAGAGAGAGAGAGAGAGAGAGAGAGAGAGAGAGAGAGAGAGAGAGAGAGAGAGAAAGAGAAAAGGAGGGAGGGAGATATATAATATATATTTACATATAATATAAAGAATATGTAAGAAATGTTACCATGACCTTTCCCCAATTACCACAAACCCTTTCCCCACCCCCACCCCCCCCCCCACCCTCCCCACCCCCCCCCCCTGACATATCTCCACCACCTATGCACATTATTTTATAATCCCTCTATGCGTATATGAACAAGCCAAAGATTGATAAAACAACGAGAACAATGACGATGGTGATGACGACGACGGCGAATGACGGAAGTGGTGATTGTGGGGATATTGGTCAGGCCAGGCAGGTTTTCACTGCGTTAGGCGGGGGTGCGTGTGTGTGAGTGTGTGTGTGTGTGTGTGAGTGTGTGTGTGTGTGTGTGTGTGTGCTGTATGCGTGTGTGCGTTCGTGAGTAGGTGATTGGGTTCCTTCCTGCCTGGCCGAGAGAACATTTTTGTAAATTTGTATACGTGCATGTTTTACTCTTCATACCAACGCACTTATATGTCAGTGCACGCAAACGCACCTGCCCATACATTCTTCAATCTATGCGTGCGGGCCTTGTCATTTTGC
>NC_090247.1:35949429-35954429 GCF_037325665.1 Littorina saxatilis
ATTCACGTTTCGTTTCGGAATGAAAGGCCGGGCATGGCAGGATATGATCCGCTGACTGGGCATGGCATAATTTCAACTCCACGAGTCAATAAAGGATTGACATACTCGCATTGCACGCACAAGAGCTTCACATTTTTCAATTCATGCACCTGATCACATACGAAGCCAGAATAAAAATTCGATGCGATGACCTACTTCTGCTTCGCCATTTGCTTTCTCACCATGAAGTTGGATAAATGTACCAGGATCAGCACCCTTCAAAATATTTCAGTTCACAACAGTTGTCTACCTCCAATGAACACATTCTCAGCGCTGAAAGACTGTGAAAGGGTTGATGAATCTAGCAATGCATAAAATGGCCAACAAATAAAACTGTTAGTGTGCAAAAATACTCACAAAAGTTGACGAAATATTGTTCGTTTTTTGGGGGTGGAAAACGTGACTGCGTTTTGACGTTCCACGTTCCGTTTCAGTTGACCTTCACCTTTCCAGCGAGAGACCCCCGAAATAATGACGTTTACCACAACTTCAAAACGAAACGTCCCAACGTTTCGTTTCTTAAATCTCCGTACTAAGTAACGCGGCGTGATGGTCGATGCATTTCAGTCTAGGGTCATTGACTGCCGTAGCATGCTGCGCTTTTTATAGAGATTTAAAGGAGCATCTTAACGCTATTTTTTGCATCAATAAGTAACCCCGAGAACGGAATGTGACTGCCTTGATGGTGCACATAAAAATCAATTCGAGCGTGTAATCGCGCCAGTGATACGGTCATTGACTCTACCAGAAGTACCCCACTAGTATGCAGTTTGTGTGTGTGTGTGTGTGTGTGTGTGTTGGTGTGTGTTTGGGGGGAGGGGGAAGAGGGTAGGAGAATGCGGGGTTTGAAGGGATTCCTTGACGCTGATTGTGTATCAATCATTTCCCCGAAAAGGGAACATGGCTGCCAAGATGGTAAGGGTAGAAAACGGGTGCAACACATTGGCACAAGCGTCCACCCGCAAGAAGGTGTAAGTGTAAATGACCTCGCCAGTAATACGGCGTGACGAGCGTTGCATTGCAGGCTTATAGGGCCATTGACTCCAAAATAATGCAACGGCTTTTTGACGTTGGGTTTTGAATGACTGTGTTCCCCCGAAAGCGGCGTATGGCTGCCTAAATTGGCGGGGTAAAAACTGTCATACACGTAAAAACCCACTCGTGCAAAAACCATGAGTGAACGTGGGAGTTTCAGTCTATGAACGCAGAAGAAGAAGAAGAAGAAGAAGAAGAAGAAGAAGAAGAAGAAGAACAAGAACAAGAACAAGAACAAGAACAAGAACAAGAACAAGAACAAGAACAAGAAGAAAGACTGTCTTGTGCACGACAGAAGGGTGGTAAAATGTACAGTTGAACCTGACTTGGCCGCCATCTCTTGATAACAACCACGTGCCCATTACGACCACACACACACACACAAACTCCGACGAGGTTCTTTTCAATATAATTCACCTGCCCATAACCAACACCTGTCTGTTATAACGACCACTTTTGGTTGGTCCCTTGTGTGGTCGTTATAGACAGCTTCGTCTGTCCTCTGAAAAGGTTTTAAATAAAGATACACGTTTCCAGGCGACATCACAATAAAAATAAAAACCCTTCCGAAATAGTACCCGCTGATGGGGGAAAAAAAAGAAAAAAAGTCTGATCTCCTTAAAAAATAAAAAAAAATAAACAAAAGATACACGTTTCCTAGTGCCTTTGTCTTTGGTGCCTTTCCTACTGACCTCCTGACATCACCCCCACCACGTTCAATCCCCAACTCCGTTCCCTCCCACCTCTTTTGCAGAAAAAAATATGACAAAATAATTCAACAAGCAAATGAAATGATACCATTTGTTTTGTTTTAATGCCTTCCCTTTGTTAATTGTGGTGTTTTTTTATGGTTTTTTTTTTTACAGTTTCTACAGAGCACCTCTGATTAAAATAAACGTCACAGCTCACTGACAACAAATTTGCGAATCGAAACATTATGTTTATTTGTTATCCTGCATCTGAAACAGGTAACAATTCTTCCGCGTTTTTTTTGTTTTTTGTTTGTGCGTGTGGCGTTTTAGTGAAAAAAATTTATTCAAGTTTCACGATTGTTCCTAAAAAAAAACCCACACAACTAACACAACATTACTGGAGGAACGTTAGCTCAAAGTTTTGTGTAGAGAAATTATTCGCAATAACAGAACAAGGGACAAATTAATCTTAAAAAGGTGCAAAAATTGTTAAAAAAAATGTCTTTAAATCTGCAACATTTACTTAGTATTTTTCTTCGCCGGCAAGATTCTTTAACATAACAGGTAATCACCTATGCAGCCAGAGGTGTGTGTCGTAAAATAAAAAAAGGTCACCAAACCGTCGGCAATCGAACGCTAGCGATAAATCATGTCAATGGGTGACCTCAGCCAGGCGTTTGGCGACGGGTTATGTTTTGGTTTTAAGGTCAGTGACCAAGACGCCCAAACCAGCCATAAACCACGCCGTGTCGAAAGAACACGACACGCCCGCTTTAAAGCGGCATTTTCCGCGGACTGTGAAAGGCACGCTCCTTCGGAAAACAGTTCGGCTGACCATCTTAGATCTGGCCAGGGTTTCACACATGGGATAAGACTGTCTCTCCACTTGGTCACATACTAAAAATCATCGTCCTGACTGTTTGCTGTGGGGATTTTGAATTTGTTGAAAGGAATTAATTTCACCCAAGTTACCAAGTGGAAGGATGGTCCTATCCCGTGTAAAATCTGGTGGGGCGTGAGACGGTGAAACGATGTACTTACACGGCACAGAAGTGTGCCTTTATCAGTAAAATAGAAAAGACGATTTCGGTTTGAAAACGAACACAAGTATTTTCAAATACTTAGACTTGAAGTAGTGTAAAAGGCCACAGTTCATCTTTCTATCGCACACTAGGAATACCCTAATATACTGTAATTTAAGGCTAGGAGCTACCATAAAAATACACCGTTTTTATCTTCAAGTCATTTGACCACAACATTCATGAAACAGAACTGTTTGTGTTAAAATGTGGTGTGCATTTGATTCAATGTATGCAGAATAATAGTATATGATCAACAACAACATTTGCTTTTGGATTGACCTAGTAAAAATTATTAAATGAAAAAGCAAAAGCGATGAATCGAAACATGTTAGTTCACGGATGTCAAGCTAATTTCAAAACTATTCATACAAATGATTTGAACTTTTGCAGAAATGTTAAAGATGTTAAAGTGATACAAATCTTGACTTTGTGGGTACAACATTTCTGAAAACTTGGAAACATATGTATCGCTTTAACTTTTTTCCCCAGAGCCTGTGGAACAAAACATCCATGAGAACTGTGATGGTAAGCTAAAACATTAAACACGCGCGATCGCTCTTGTCCTGCAATCGTTTTCCTTCTTTGTTGTTTATCCGTGCGTGGTTGGTATTGTTTCTGTTTACTTCTTGATTCCTCTGTCTCTATTTGCTTTTGCATTTTTCGCCTCGATTAGTTATTCCTGGCATCCCCCCCCCCCCCCCAATACCCAAACATACACATTTGGGGAATGTATGATTTCGGGGGGTAACGCGGTAAGATGAGGTTATTCTTGAGTAAGTGCTAATTACTGTTTCATGATATTTATTTTGAATAAAGTCTTGTTCAAATCATTAAGGTAAGGACTGTGCCTTTAAACCACAGTGCAGAAACTGGTTCCTGGTTCTGGTTAATGCTGACGCGAGAAATGTACTGGAACAGTACCCTGCCTGCTTGCGGCTGATGACTTATTCAGCTCAGATAGCAGCGATTAATTTTTGTCTACCCCTTTCCTTCTTCCTTCATTAGATAATAAGTGTTCTGTTACTCGAGAGAATAGTCAACGTTCCAACTTCGAGATGCGAACATTAACTGGTTATATAGACAGGACCGGAACACACGAGCACAAATAAGTAACCCCCCCCCCCCCCCCCCCCCAGGGTGGTGGTTAGTTGAGAATCTGGAATATCAGAAGGTAACAAAGCTTATTAGACGATGGTACAAGAGAGAATGTTTTAGGTTTGTACGGACACAGGGATGCCCGCTTGCACGTCCACATAAACACACACACAGAAACACACAGACACACACACACACACACACACACACACACACACACACACACACACACACACATACCCACGCACGCATGTACGCACGCACGCACGCATGCACACACACACACACACACACACACACATATAGACACACGCACCGGCACACACGCACGCACGCATGAACGCACGCACGCACGCACGCACACACACACACACACACAAACCGACAGACAGACATACAGACACTTATACAGACAAACAGTGGGTTGGGGGAAATAAAAAAGAACAAGTCGCGTAAGGCGAAAATACAACATTTAGTCAAGTAGCTGTCGAACTCACAGAATGAAACTAAACGCAATGCAACGCAGCAAGACCGTATACTCGTAACATCGTCAGTCCACCGCTCACGGCAAAGGCAGTGAAATTGACAAGAAGAGCGGGGTAGTAGTTGCGCTGAGAATGATAGCACGCTTTTCTGTACCTCTCTTCGTTTTAACTTTCTGAGCGTGTTTTTAATCCAAACATATCATATCTATATGTTTTTGGAATCAGGAACCGACAAGGAATAAGATGAAAGTGTTTTTAAATTGATTTCGACAATTTAATTTTGATAATAATTTTTATATATTTAATTTTCAGAGCTTGTTTTTAATCCAAATATAACATATTTATATGTTTTTGGAATCAGCAAATATTGGAGAATAAGATGAACGTAAAGTTGGATCGTTTTATAAAATAAATATTTTTTTTACAATTTTCAGATTTTAATGACCAAAGTCATTAATTAATTTTTAAGCCACCACGCTGAAATGCAATACCGAAGTCCGGGCTTCGTCGAAGATTACCCGACCAAAATTTCAACCAATTTGGTTGAAAAATGAGGGCGTGACAGTGCCGCC
>NC_090247.1:35964429-35971929 GCF_037325665.1 Littorina saxatilis
GGCACAGGTGCCTGGGTTTAAAGTAGAGGTATGGGATTACTTCTGCGTAAACTGTGTGATCTCTCTCTCTCTCTCTCTCTCTCTCTCTCTCTCTCTCTCTCTCTCTCTCTCTCTCTCTCTCTCTCTCTCTCTCTCTCTCTCTCTCTCTCTTTTAAAGAAACAGTAAGTATACAGAATCTCCAGACGTAAGACAAGATATCAGATTTTTTTTCTTCAGTTTCTCCTGCAAACAAAAGTAAGAGGGGGGGGGGGGGGGTATGTTAGGAGACGGGGTTGGGGGTGAGGGGGTGGGGGCGTATAGGTTTGATGTGTAGTTTATAAACGAAAGTTTAAAGAAAGCCTCGTCAGATGGTTTTCCAAATTCATGAAGTTTGGAAGCTTTAATTCACATCTCAGCAGACTACATTTTTACAGACGTTGATGATATGGAAAGACTTTAAAGAATAAGACAAGTAGAGAACCACAACTCCTTTAATAATATAGAAAGGTTGAAACAATTTTTGAAAAGTTTTCTGTGGAAATTAACCTCAAAAAGTCCAAGGGGCATTCACTGTGTCGTGATTTTAACACACCAACAATAATGACACACTCTGAGAATGTTCTGTAACTATGCTACATGGTTAAGTCAATGCAAATAGAGGAACGGGTTATTTTTGCAAACTCTTCTACGTTTGAGTCCCAAATCTATTCATCGACTCATTTTGCAGTGCTGGCAACCATCTACAACCGTTACGCTTGTAGACAAAACCCACGCGAATGTAGGTACTCGAATCTTTAATCTAGCAAATGCGTGCAAGATTCACCGCTCTCAGGAGTGAAAAAACACGACGGAAACGACAACAAAGATAACGCATGGACAAATTACAGTATGCGAATATCACCCAAACACAACATTTATTCATATGAATAACTAAGCGTTGAAACATCTTCTTTCAGGTATTCTGGGTGAATGGTGACATAATTACAAACCCCAAACAGAGAAGTTCAGCTTGTTGTGCGATTCGATACCGGTTTTTTTCCTCTGATTTTTGTTGTTGTGTTTTTTTGTGCGTGTTTTTGTTGTTGCTGCAAATATCCTTTTAAAGTGTCATCTTCTATGACATGGACTCAGTCAAACAGGTCCTGTAAATCGTAACAATCATTTGAAACTACCGATGTCAAGGCAAATGTTTTAACGCGATCATAGCTGTGCCCTGCAGTTATGAAGCCGTGACTGACACATCACAGAATAACGCCCACTTTAAAAACAGAGCTAACATTTTGACAGCTTAAAGAGCGTGCGATATGATCAATGGGTGACATAACTTGACCTGCAAAACGTTCGGACGATGACTGGTTGTGTATTTTATACAGGGTCACTGTCCGGGCACACTCTCTCCGTCCCTTCAAGCTGAAGTGTAGCGACAAAAAGCCACGGAGACTGTGGTTATTAAAGGGACATCTCCAAGCTAGGACAGGTGCACACTATCAAGATTGTGGGAAGAAGAGTTAGATGAAATAATTTTGAATAAATTAAGATGAAATTAATACAATAAGTTGAGATGAAATAGAATAAGATGAAATGAAATAAAAATAAGATGAAATGAAATAAAAGAAGATGAAATGAAACAGAGACTTATCCGCCAGGACTGGCAAGGCACGAGCAGCCTTCATCATGTTGAAGAAACATGTGGGCCTCCAGAGAGATCAGCATAACCACACAGTTGTGCATCTTCAATTCAAACGTCAACTTGTTCCTGCTGTACGGCGAAGAGACGTGGAGGATACCCAAGGTGACGCAGCAGAACATTCAGACATTTATCAACACCTGTCCGAGACGCATCTTTAGGATCAAGTGGACAGACACAATCTGCAATGAACAGATGTGGTTTAGGCCGGACAAGGAGCCGGTTGACAGTCACATCCTGATGAGAAAGTGGGGCTGGACTGGACACACACTCAGGATACCATCATCCAGCATCAACCGCCAGGCTCTCGCTTGGAACCCACAGGGCGAAAAAGAGGGGAAGGCGAAGAAACATCTGGGTCGAGACACGCAGCCGGGGCACCTAACAATGGACTGATTGGCATAAAACAAAACAGAAAAATTAGATACAAAAACAAACGAACGAACAAACAAACACATTCATAAAAAGGAAAAAAAAAGAACAAAGCAACACTTTAACGAAAGAAAGAAAAAACGGAAACGAAGACTTAAAGTAAGAAAGAACAAATAAGCACACAACTCAATAACTCAAAAGGTCAATCCAATTTAAAGCAAAACAAAAATAACAATGACAAAAGACACGCCACGCTTTAAAACTGGAAATCAATAAATCAAAAATAAGATGTAATAAAAAAACACACAAAAAAACACACACAAGCAGAATTAAATAGCATGGCATGAGACGACGGTCGTGATCAAACAGTATTAAGATGAATTGAAAATCTATAGAAAAGCTCACGGCAGTCTTTTATCAAGTTGACGATCAAAATCAAAATCAGATTATAACATGGAGGCTGATGTGATTACACAAATTATAATTGACTGGCTCCTCTCCAAAATCTGTTTTACGAAAAGCGCATATAATCTAGAAAGTTCTGCATACGAAAAAAAAATATATTGTTGGCAAAGGTTCAACATTTTTGGTGATAAGAAAATTCTTTTTTTTTAAGTCCCGATCTTGACAATGACTGCATGTAGTATTTTTTCCAACGATCTACTCTTTATAACCAGACTTGGACAATAACAGTTATTTTCTACGATGTCCTCGAAATATGATGTTGTAAAATAAATATGACAACGAAATATATACAATCGAGAATTGACCGTGGAAATAAAGTCCTCTAACTAAAATAAAGAAAAGAAGACCAAAAGATACTGCACTCATGTGTTAATGAAGACGATACAAATCACATTGTTCGACGTTTCGACCCTAGGGTCTTCCCAGTGAACACAAAACACAAAACAAAGCGGATGAAAGAAGAAGACAGACGATAGAACAGAAATAAGAACTACAGATGTCACGATTCACGAACCAAAACTAAAACAAGTCGCGTAAGGCGAAAATACAATATTTAGTCAAGTAGCTGTCGAACTCACAGAATGAAACTGAACGCAATGCCATTTTACTCGTAGCATCGTCAGGCCACCGCTCATGGCAAAGGCAGTGAAATTGACAAGAAGAGCGGGGTAGTAGTTGCGCTAAGAAGGATAGCACGCTTTTCTGTACCTCTCTTTGTTTTAACTTTCTGAGCGTGTTTTTAATCCAAACATATCATATCTATTTGTTTTTGGAATCAGGAACCGACAAGGAATAAGATGAAAGTGTTTTTAAATTGATTTCGACAATTTAATGTTGATAATAATTTTTATATATTTAATTTTCAGAGCTTGTTTTTAATCCGAATATAACATATTTATATGTTTTTGGAATCAGCAAATGATGGAGAATAAGATAAACGTAAATTTGGATCGTTTTATAAATTTTTATTTTTTTTTACAATTTTCAGATTTTTAATGACCAAAGTCATTAATTAATTTTTAAGCCACCAAGCTGAAATGCAATACCGAAGTTCGGGCTTTGTCGAAAATTACTTGACAAAAATTTCAACCAATTTGGTTGAAAAATGAGGGCGTGACAGTGCCGCCTCAACTTTCAGGAAAAGCCGGATATGACGTCATCAAAGACATTTATCAAAAAAATGAAAAAAACGTTCGGGGATTTCATACCCAGGAACTCTCATGTCAAATTTCATAAAGATCGGTCCAGTAGTTTAGTCTGAATCGCTCTACACACACACACACACACACACACACACACACACACACACACACACACACACACACACACGCACATACACCACGACCCTCGTTTCGATTCCCCCTCGATGTTAAAATATTTAGTCAAAACTTGACTAAATATAAAAAACCATCTGCAATAACAAGTCGACAGCAAAAAAAAACAAGTCGCGTAAGGCGAAAATACAATATTTAGTCAAGTAGCTGTCGAACTCACAGAATGAAACTGAACGCAACGCAACGCAGCAAGACCGTATACTCGTAGCATCGTCACTCCACCGCCCGTGGCAAAGACAGTGCACGTGGAATTGACAAGAAGAGCGGGGTAGTAGTTGCGCTAAGAAGGATAGCACGCTTTTCTGTACCTCTGTTTGTTTTAACTTTCTGAGCGTGTTTTTAATCCAAACATATCATATCTATATATTTTTGGAATCAGGAACCGACAAGGAATAAGATGAAAGTGTTTTTAAATTGATTTCGAAAAAAAAATTTTGATAATAATTTTTATATATTTAATTTTCAGAGCTTGGTTTTAATCCGAATATAACATATTTATATGTTTTTGGAATCAGCAAATGATGGAGAATAAGATAAACGTAAATTTGGATCATTTTATAAATTTTTATTTTTTTTTACAATTTTCCGATTTTTAATGACCAAAGTCATTAATTAATTTTTAAGCCACCAAGCTGAAATGCAATACCAAACCCCGGGCTTCGTCGAAGAGTACTTGACCAAAATTTCAACCAATTTGGTTGAAAAATGAGGGCGTGACAGTGCCGCCTCAACTTTCACGAAAAGCCGGATATGACGTCATAAAAGACATTTATCAAAAAACTGAAAAAAACGTTCGGGGATTTCATACCCAGGAACTCTCATGTCAAATTTCATAAAGATCGGTCCAGTAGTTTAGTCTGAATCGCTCTACACACACACACACACGCACGCACACACGCACACACGCACGCACATACACCACGACCCTCGTTTCGATTCCCCCTCGATGTTAAAATATTTAGTCAAAACTTGACTAAATATAAAGAGAGAAAAAAAAAGAAAAAGAGAGAGAGAGAGCATAAGGGGTAGACCAGACAACGTTTCAGCTGCCCAGGAAACCGCCAGGATGCTGGTAAATGATTAGGAAGCTTTAATCTTATTGCTTGAAATAACGGGATTGCATTATGTATAGAAAGCTCGCTTGTCTAATTAGTTAGATAAATGCACCTCCCTGTGGTGGTCAGAACCGAATAACAGCTTGCAAGATAGTTTTTGAATCTTCAAGGAAAAGTTTGTCAAAGAGAGAAAGAAAGGACGAACTTTGGACAAAACGGACAAACACCTGGCTACAGTGCTGCCTCCAGCGAGTTTTTGTGTGTGTTAAAGCTGTCGAAATGGCCATACAAGTTTTGGAAATGTTGTTGAAATTCTGCGGCATTTGTGTTACATTTCCCCCATCGTGGATAAGTTTGGCAATTCCGCCGATATTACGACTACGTACGTCTTGTGTATTTCGTCTACTGCCTACGCCAAACGAAACCTAACAGGTGTTGCCTTTGTACATGCGAGAAAAGAATAAAATATGAAAATATCTTATTTTGTCGGGCAGCGAGAACACCAAACTATCACAGAGGTCGTGAATCGTCCGACCGATGAGACGCGGGGCTTGAACAACGGATGGTGTAAATGATGCTACGTACGAATTAGTAGCATACAACATACTTCTTCTTCTTCTTCTTCTGCGTTCGTGGGCTGAAACTCCCACCTACACTACGTGTTTTTTTTGCACGAGTGGAATTTTACGTGTATGACCGTTTTTACCCCGCCATTTAGGCAGCCATACGCCGCTTTCGGGGAAGTACAACATACGGATGTGTGACACGATGTAAAACCAAAATTGACTCAAAAAGGCGCTCCGTATTCGGAGAAGATCGCGACCGCAGCGATACATTTTCATTTTCATGTATTACTCACATCATGCGATCATGAACCTTCAGCCTTCCAAACTAGTAATTTTTTTCTTACAACTCTAAATACGCAGGTTTGAAAATGTTGCCAATGTGTTAATCATATCTTGCGTGCAATATGCCTGCTTGAACCTGGCAGGTGCAGCTCACAGAACAGTCCCTTATCAGAGATGTTTGCGAGCGCAGCCGTAAAGGTTTATTGCACACTATCGTTCAAGCCATCTTTTGTCCAAAGAAATCATTCGGCAGTTATCTTCTTACATTAAAAAAAACCCAGAGGCTTCACAATTGTGCAAATATGTAAATCATACTACGCTATAAAGGAATGAAAAAGGCACACAGTCATTTTTTCAGACAGATATCCCCTTTTCCTAGAAGCTTGCGACTGAGACCATAAATTTTCATTGTCCACAATCGCGCAGGTCATGCGACCTCTTATCTCCCGTCCGGAGGCTGTCGTCTGTATCGGAGCGAAGTGGGACATCGGAGGTCACAGACGATTTGATGTGCAGCGTACTTCCTATGGTCTTTTATGTTTGTGTATGTGTTTTTTGAGCGGCTCATTTTTCCTTTCTTTTTCTGAGTTATGTTTTATTCTTCCATTTACGATTCCTGGGTCAAAGCAGAACTGTTTTTGCCCTTTGATAGAAGGGCTGCTGCGTGGTGACCGTTGCACGCGAAATGTCCGTGATGCACTTTGGACTGCGTTATAAAGACACTAAAGGGTCAACTTCCTCTTTGTCATCCTCTCCCCTCCCGTTGATAAAAAGACAGTCCTTCCTGTGGAGACGATTTGATTCGCCATGTTAGATCTATCCAGGCTTTTACATGGTTTCAAACGATCCCTCTTCTTTGACTTAAAACCAAAAATCAACTTGCCTGGGCTGCTGGGTGGGATTTTTTTTTTATAAAGTAATTTCATAACTGACACTAATTTCAATCAACAACACTAACTCATCAACAAATTCGCAAATCAGAAACACAAGTAGCCATGATATATGTGTCCTGCGATGTGTGGTGCGATGGTCTTCTCATATGTAAAAACCTGGACGGATGTATGATGGTGAGCCAAATCGTTTACATGGTAAGGCCTTTAAGGGTACAGTGGATCCTTCCTCTCAAGAACTAAACAAATCTAAAAAATAAATCGGGTCTTAAAAAGGGGTTAGTCTTAAAATGGAGGTAGATTTACATAGGTTATAAATGGAAAATGTGAAAAAGCAAGGTTTTAATGAGATATGATACCGATTCATGCACAGCCTAGCGGTGACCTTACGTCTAATTTTCTCGAGCTGATTTGACGAAGTATCCGCGACAAACTTCGTTCTCGGGTTCTAAGAAGCGTCAGAATGTTTACGTGATGCCATTATTCGAATTTTTAGCATTGGGATTTTGTTTCGCGTTTGACGTCAGAGTTTTTTTTTTATTTGGAAGAGCGGGCCGGTAAAGTAGATCTAAAGAAGAGACGTCTTGGTTTGTGTAATCAGTGTCGTTTGTCATCAAAATGGGGGGGGGGGGGGGGGGGGGTATTAAATGGGGTTCTTTAAAGCCAGGTTCTGCTGTACTGCGTTTTTTGTAGGAAGTGGGTCATTGGGTTTCATTGACCAATGAAGCTTCACGCTCAAAGTACGGCAACATTCAGAGATGATTCATAACTTAAAGTCAAAAGGACTCGCATGTATCATTGCGCATCGTCAAATGTGCGCTGAGATAAGACCTACTTCAAACAATATGTTGTTATGCCCGCATAATATC
>NC_090247.1:35976929-35984429 GCF_037325665.1 Littorina saxatilis
CATTTTCGTTTACCAGTGCACTTCGTTACCTGCCCATTGCTGCTTTGGGTGATATTTTTTAAGGGGAGAGGTGGCACGAAAAATGAAATCTGAGTATTTGTTAGTTTTCTTTGAAGTTTTGGGGTACTTTATAAAAAGAAAGCATAAAAAAGCACCTGCATACCCATTTTTTGACCAAGCAAGTAATATTTTCACCAAAAAATACCAATTTCTTCAAAAAAATACGAAAATTACACACCACGCCCCATGAAATTCAAAAGACATTTTTGAAGCTACAGGCTTCAAATGCAGTGAAAATTACTCCCAGATATCAGTTTCAGACTTATACAGAGCCATTTTGACCAAATTACCCCAGTTCGAATTCAGCAGCATAAATTGAGAGATATACATTTTTGCCCCCAAAATACCCAATCAGGCTTATATTATATTCTCTAAAAAAAAATTTTGATGGGTTTTACAAAAACCGCTCTGTAAGAGTCTGGCAAAATCAAATCTTACTCCTGTAAAAAAAAAATTATAACTCTACCACAAGTAGTTCTGACGAAATATCATTTCCCGCGTTGATACCGTCCTTGAAAACCCATATTCAGAGAAAATTGCATTTGAAAGTTTGTAAAGTGTTTCTTTACACATTATGAAGACACATTGCCGAAAAAAGAGTCTGGGTGTGTTCATGTATTGTTCCGAGTCTTCTTCAAATGATGTTGGTACTTATTCCCCTCCATCCCCCATCAGTCCAGCACCGTACACCTCCCCCTCCTGGTCTTCTCGCTGCTCCAGCTGACGTTGACGACCAGCACATCTTGCCCTACGAGCTGCTACAGCGGCCACATCTGTTGCTCTCTCCGCCTTCTGGACCCTCACCTTGTCTTTATTGGCCAAAGCAGAATGAATAAGCTCAGTAATTGGCAAGCTCATGTGGTCCATGACCTGTGCCAGTGCAAAGTTGCCTCTGTTGAACTTTGCAACAGCCTCAGCGGTGGCTGCTTCCACCCGGTCTTTCCCAACAAAGACTTCTTTGGGGCAGTGTCCCCACATGACATTGTGGAGAGACTCGTTGCTGTTCTGGGTCTTGCCATGGGCCACGCGCTTGAGAAGAATGGGATTTGTCATTCTCCTGTAGATGGGCAGAACAGCATGCGAGACTTCCCTGGACAAGGCGGTGCCGTTGTGCCCTGCGTGTGGAGGTGGTGGTTGCCCTTCTGCCCTGGCTCTTTGAAAAAAGCACCATGAGGCTGGCCCGGCTGGACATCTGTCGTGGTGAGGGTCCTCGTCAGTTGAAGTCACATGGAAAAAAGTGGCCCAGATCGCCTGCTCCATGGCTCGCTGATCTTCAAGGTTGTTGAGGATCGCGCTACGGAAGTAGTTTTGCAAGCGTTGACACTTTTCCTTGGTTAGTCGCCCCTCCCCTCTTCCACCAAGCCTTCCATCCTTTGATGCCTTGCGGAGAGCTGTGCCCATTCTCTTGGGGAGGTGGTTGGTGCATTCTAGGTTGGTGATGGGACGTGTGGGACCGTAGGGCTGAGCTGCAGCCAGAGCATTGAACGCTGTGGAATCTCCGTCCGACAGCATAGTTCTGTACCTGAGGTTGTGACGCTCAACAGACCTGCAGCATAGAAAAATTCAAAAAACTTAGTGTAAAGTACTGGCTGGATAACTATTGTTTTGAAAAAAAATATGAAAAAGACTGGGCTTCATGGGCCAACAAGGTCCTGGTGAGATACAGACGCAGACCCACGAATAAAAATGATTTTGGATATTACTTTAGTGAAGAGTATCAGGAGCCCTCTCCTAGCAGAAAATACATACATGTATTATTATTACTGGAAAGTGTGCCAATTTACATTGCTTGTGTACTAAGTCTGTATAAAGTGATTTTTTCATAGAGGGTGAACATTTAACTTGTACTTGTTAGAATATATACATACACACATCTCTCTCCCTCTCTCTCTCACACACACACACACACACACACACACACACACACGGTGACAATGAGTTTGATCCCAACTTGTTTGGGACACTTTTTCTTTTCAATAGAAAAGTTTATCAGGTTTCCTCTGAAATTTGCAGATTCAATAAAAATTTCCCAGCCTGATCCTTTAGGACATTGTGAACATTTAATGATTTTTCAACAAAAGAAAATGTATTTGTGAAGGGTTTGTGGACAGTGTTTTGTTGCAAAAATATGTGCTTCTGTGTTGTGTTTTGTTGGTCTTCTTCTTTCTTTGTAAACAAAAACAAACACCCACAATGTACCATGCTTTATACAATTTTAAATAAATTTTACTTTTTAGCGCAACCTTATTCATGTTGTCTTATTCTGTATTTGAAAATAAAGGATATAGGGAAGAGTGTATAGGCTATCAGAACAGTATTCTTACCTTCCCCACAACTCCAAGGCTGCATCCCTCTCCATAGACTTTGCAGATCCCTCATGGTTAATGCTGCAGTCAGGCTGGTGAAGCTGCTTCCACTGTAGTTGCTCAGCAGCGGTCATCCCCTCTAGTTTTTCTTTGTTCATCGCACATGTGTGACAGTATGTGGATTTCACACAGAAGTCCAGCACATACCCAGTCAGAACATCAACAACAACACCAACTCCATAGTGTGAGGAAAATCCTCTCTTGTGCCATGTACCGTCAAAGGCAACATCCACCCAGAGAATGCCATCATCATCTTCCCAAGCACCGTCTTCCTCACCATCATCATTCACAGCATTCACTCTGCCTTGAGGAAATGTTTCCCTGTAGGCTTCCCTCACAAACTCCACTGTTTCGTTAAGTGTGGCATCTGTAGCTTCCACAATGCTGGCATTGACTCGTTTCTCTATGCGATGATAGGAACTCTTGTTCATTGCTGGCATTCCAAAGACTGTGCACAGTTTGTCCACACTGGAGTAGCCACTACCTATCTCATGAGAGTATAGCACAATCTCTGTGTTCACTTCAAAGGGAACATTTTGTCTGTGGTTGAGGTTGTTTTCTCTTGGCGACGAATACTCTGTGCGTGAATACTGGCAGCTGTCGCAACACAGCACTAGTTCTTGGGACAAGCCCATCGAGTCACCAACTCGAATTGTCACATGTCCTGCCTCGCACTCCGGGCACTTCACATCAGAGAGAAGCGAGTTCAACTGACAGCACTCGGCAAAACACCACGAACGGCGATTTAGCTCAGCTGGTGGTTGAGCATTCGGGTCGATGCCTGCACCACTAAATCTCCTCAGTTTCGTCGCCGAAGCAGAAATACCTTCGATTTGAGGCTGATTACGGTTCACATCGCCCAAAACTGGCCGAGGTTCGACTCCGAGTCGATTCGAAACATACGCGTCACCACTATCTCTCAAAACAACTGTCTCTGCTCTGCCAACTTCAGGCGCGTTCTCGTCGCCTGCTGGTTTTTCCTTCCTCGTTGTTCGAGCATCTGAAAGCTGATTCTTCCTTTTGCGGGAAGAATGCGTTGGGAAAATCCTTGCGAATTTCGGAGTAGACATTGCTGCTTGCTTTATCCTGGAACGCCGAAGAAGAAGAAGCTGCTTGATAGTTGCTGATATTGCGTTACGTTGAATCGACACTGTGTTTACAACGGATAAGGCAGTTTGCGCATGCGCGTCACTGTGGTCATTGACAACGACCAACCAGAGAAGTTTCTCAAAGGTTAGAGGTTGTTCTCATGAATATTCATATTATTGTCTGAAAAAGTTGATGCGCGATCCGGCCGTTGTACGGAAATAACGGACTGTTCATGTCTATTTTTAACGTTCACAGAAAACGGGAATTCCCGCTCAACCGTTCGATGTGTTACTGCCAAGCTTATTTGGGGAATCGTGGTTGTTGCAAGGACTTGAAAACATAGATTGTTCAGCAATTTCTCACACTTGCAGCACTCACACATGTACACATACTTTGAAAATCACCACTTTATTGCAAAATAAACGATGAAATTGACAAAATAAACAACACACAGTGATTCTATGATGTTCAAAGTACCTGAAAAAAACAAAAACCCAAAACACGTTTTTGAACAAATGTTTGCTAAAATTCCGTGCCACCTCTGCCCTTAAACTATTCCTATGCAGATGTTTGTGTAATTGGCCGTTTTCAAAACATACCCATTTTTCGATTTTTCGGTCCAAAATTCAAAACGGGCACTGTCTTCCGAGACTCATAGCTCCGAAACGAACCCACTACCCTATATTTTTTTTATGCTGAATGCATAGCAGACAGATCGAACTTAAAAAATAACCAACTTTTGGGAGAAACCAAATTATATTTAACGGGTCCAGTGAACTACCTTACTTAAAGGATGACGGCAGTGAGTTCCAGACTGATGTACCCGAAAAAGCAAGACTGGTAAAATCGAGGAATTGGTGGGATCAAGTTGACAGACCCATATCTGTCGGTAGCTCGTTTGAATAGTGATGTAATGTAAATCGGCACTTTACCGTGATACAATTTATGCATGAAAATGGCTTTGTTTAACTTATGATGCCTCTCCAGTGGAAGAAAGTTAAGCATTTGTAACTTCATATCTGTTGAGGCATTATCCTTTACGATGAGTTAAGCCGAGCGACGATAGAGAGAGTCTAGCTTTTTCAAGTGGACATCACTGCTGCCATCCCAGAGCGCCGAAACATTATTAATGGGAGGCATTACATGAGCATGGTGGAACATTTCCAGAGTCTTTCTGTCCGTAAATTGCTTTAACTTGGATAGGAGGAAAACGCTCTTGGCTACTTTCTTGCAAACATGCTGTAATTGTGCCTGCCATTTGAATTCACAATCAATAATTACCCCTAAAGGAGAGAGAAGAGAGGAAGAGAGAGAGAAAGAGAGAGAGAGAGAGAAAATAGAGAGTGAGAGAGAGAAAAGAGAGAGAGAGAGAGAGAGAGAGCGAGCGAGAGAGAGAGAGAGAGAGAGAGAGAGAGAGAGAGAGAGAGAGAGAGAGAGAGAGAGAGAGAGAGAGAGAGAGAGAGAGAGAGAGAGAGAGAGAGAGAGAGAGAGAGGTGGAGGGAGACATACCGACAAGATAGACAGACAGACAAATAGAAAGACAGACATACAGAAAATAAACCTGAAGAAAGTGTCCTTTGTAGGTGAAATATTAAACATTGTCTGCTCTTTCCCTCAGTTTCATCTTACGAAAACCTGTCAGCTGTCATTGTGTCTCCAGAAGCCGGAAACGCTTTTCAATAAGTACAGTACATACCGTGTGCATCGCAGACATTCAGTATTCCTCCTCTTTTTCATGCCTTGCGGGAATGCTGTCTCATCTCGGCACACATATCTGACTAGATTTTGACTCGAATTCCAAGAAATTCATCGTAACTTACATGTAGTTTTTGACACGAACTGGGTTCGAGAAACTGATGTCACTTTTTGGCTCACGTAAGTGTAGCCCATGCCATGCTAACTTTTGTCTGTCTGTGCGTGCGTGCGTGCGTGCGTATGTATGTATGTATGTATGTATGTCTGAGGTAGAAACTTTAACATTTGACTGAGCACCGAAATACTAATTTTACCTGGTTATTATTTAAGCAACAGCTTCAAAGTATTGAAGCAATGATCAACATTTCGTCGGCACGTATGTAGTTAAAGTGTGTATCCAAAGAAAACGGGTGGTGCGGGGTTTTGGGGGGGGGGTAAAAACAGGTGACTGGTTTGTGTCGTGTGTGGTATGTAGACCAGGTCAGGGGTCAAGGTTAGGTCAGATCGCGTGAAGGATTGTGGTATAGATACAGTTATCACCGAGCTGCAGTTCGCCGATTCGGAGAAGACGATTTCACATTGTTCGGTTTCGTAGCTCCAGAAAAATAGATAAGGAAGATACCAAAGGAGATTTCCTACAGGTTAATCTGCACAGCGTGTTTCCAGTGTCTGCGCGAGGAAGCGCTGTCGAAAGCGCAGTGTCGATCTGTCCATCTGGCAGTCGTGTCCCCGTAAGTAGGCTACAGACAGACAGATCTAGATCTAGTGTCTCGCACTCTTGCACCGTGTCACCGCTATGCTTACTGTGTGTGTGTATGTGTGACGGAGTGATTGAGTTTGTGTTACTGTTTGTCGATTTCTTACGTGAGCCTTGAAGGCTTCGCCTCTTGTTAGTTCTTAGATTACCACCTGTGGGGATTCTGTGGTGGTGTTTTATTCAACATGTCATGACAGGTACAGTGGAACTTCACTCGATCCTATAATTAGTATATAAACATGCACAGGTATATGATCTACAAGTTCCTATCCCCTTTTATTGGCCCTGTCTACGCCCATTTTGGAGTTCTGGGTGGGAAATCCTTTCATGTAATGACGTCAGCGCGATTAGTCCATCCATTTCAGAGCCTGACTTCTACATAATGTTGGTCACACTTGAGACAAATGCTACTTGAGTTTGTGTTTCCAAACTGATACAAAGTGAACGGGAGCATAGGGTGATCAGCTATCAACTTAACTTACCTCGAACAGTGAGATCGACAGAACGTACAGTACAGTACACAAATACGAACGAAGAAAGTCGGAAACCGTCGAGTCGACACATGCTCAAGAACTCACGTGTAATATTCGAAGTTTAAATGTGTATTTTCACCCCGGAGAACTGTTTGCGCGTCGACTGCATGTAATGGTCGTAGACTACTTCTAATTATAATATACTTCTGATACATGCCAATGCGATTTCGTACGATAAAATGTGTTTTTCTCTTGTTGTTGTTGGCTTTCTTTTATTGTCCCTGCATGGACGACCTAGTGATCTTTACAACTTTGTTTCGGAAAGCAGAAATACATTTTGAGAAAAGACAAATAATCCAGATAACGGAATCTGCTTTTTTTAAAAAGGGGGAAAAAAGACCGGACGGCACACAAAAATCAACCAAATAACTGTACAAAAGCTTGAGCAGCTACTTTCTATTTTGAGGTTTGTTAACCGCAAACAAAATCAAAAAAAGTTTCAATAAACCAGTGAGATTTGTACGATGACCTGATTTTGAGTTGAATTTGGAGATATAATTGTGCTTTCAATCAATTTTTGACATGAGTTTTGTGACACTGATGGCACTTTGGGTTCTTAGATTACCGTCCCTGGAGATTCAGTGGTGGTTTTTTTTTTTACCATGAAAAGTAGATCGACTGGAGCTCACGCAAGGTCTGTTCTAAATCCTTGTACATGCAAATTGCGTTTCTTACATCATTATTTCCTTAATTTTTTGGTGCCCTGCATAGAGCACCTAGTGATCCTTGCACAGCTGTGTTGAAAACCAGAAATAAAATTGAAGACTCGAAACATGAATCAAACACCGGAAACAAGACTTGAAGAATAAAACTGAATATAAGAGATTTTAAAAAAAAGAAGCTATTCGAATCTGGACAACATCTTGAACAGTGTGGTCCTGTCGTGAGACTTGTCAAACATAAAAAGGCAATTCAGCTGAAAGTACTTGTGAGATGTACACGTCAAAGGACCACAAGACCATACGATATTAGCTGTAATGCAAAAAGACCACCTTTGCTT
>NC_090247.1:35986929-35994429 GCF_037325665.1 Littorina saxatilis
AAGAAAGATCAAGAAAAACCGAAACAGAGAAAGAAAGAAAGAAAGAAAAAAAGAAAAAAGACAACTAACAAAAAAGGCAAAACTTTTTGAGTAGTATGAGAAAGGGCACACAATATTCCTGTTCCCCCGTCGATTCTGTACATACATATGACGTCAAGAGCAAATATCTGACACCGTGAAATCCCAAATGGCAAACGTTCAAATGCCACGAGCTTTGCTATGAAGGTGTATATAGGTATCATCACTTCCATGTAAATGTGTCAGGACAACAGGATGCATAATAAGAAGCCAAGCTGCTCTCTGTATTCATAATTTGAATTTTTAATATTTAAGAATTTAGTTCATAACTCATACCTATGTTAATTCAGAAAATAAATTATTCGAATTATTCTGCATCGGAAGCAGACAGGCTGTATTTTTCTGTACGCGTGTGTGTGTGTATGCGCGTGTGTGTGCGTGTCTGTGTGTATGTGCGTGTGTGTGCGTGCTTGTGTGTGTGTGTCTGTGTGTAGCCTATGTGCGTGTGTGTGCGTGCTTGTGTGTGTGTGTGTGTGTGTGTGTGTGTGTGTGTGTGTGTGTGTGTGTGTGTGTGTGTGTGTGTGTGTGTGTGTGTGTGTGTGTGTGACCTCCCAGGTAGAAGGATGACAGTTTTCTTGGTAATTAAGCCTGATCGACATCAGTAGCAATATATATACTTGCTCGTTTACACTAGACGGATGGTACCTTCAAGGCAAGAATTGGTCAATGATAAGGCTGATTATTTGTCCAGGGAAACGCCAGTATCTTTAAAGCTATGACGCAAGGTGTGATGGAATGCATAACACGTCATTCTTCACGATAATGATCGCAGCCTTGAAATCAAAAGGCAGTATAATTAGCACGCGGCAAGTCACATTGTGAACAGAGCTTTGTCGTGCTTCAATCAGGCAGTAAAACAGAACGATAGCGCTTTTTACATTAAAAGTCAGTCAGAGACCGACCCAGTGTTAAAGGCACATTTCTTCCTGGGAAAACAGTTCGGATGACTCAAGACTCAAAGACTCAAAATTGTACTGTACTTATAAAAACAAGGAAAATTGCCATGCAGTGTCAGGCGATCACAGACATAAAATACATCACATTTACTAAGACTTAAGGATTGCACTTACTAAACCGTATCACATTTACTAAGAATTTAGAGTTGCGCTAAAACACATCTAAAAGACCTAAGCAGTCTCTCAATCTCTGACCATACCAGATCTGGCAAGGCTTTGGGTGAGATAAGGCCACCCCTCCACTTAACTTCTTCTTCTTCTACTGCGTTCGTGGGGTGAAACTCCCACGTACACTCGTGTTTTTGCACGAGTGGAATTTTACGTGTATGACCGTTTTTACCTCGCCATTTAGGCAGCCATACGCCGCTTTCGGAGGAAGCATGCTGGGTATTTTTGTGTTTCTATAACCCACCGAACTCTGACATGGATTACAGGATCTTTTCCGTGCGCACTTGGTCTTGTGCTTGCGTGTACACACGAAGGGGGATAAGTCACTAGCATGTCTGCACATAAGTTGACCTGGGAGATCGGAAAAATCTCCACACTTAACCCACCAGGCGGCCGCGGCCGGGATTCGAACCCTCGACCTTCCGATTAAGAGGCCGACGTCTTACCACTCCGCCACAGCGCCCGTCGCCCACTTGAACTCATACCAAAAATGAAGATCCTGGCTTCTTCCTGTTGAAAATGAGATTTTTTCATGAAAAAAACCCCACCCCACCAGTGTACGTTAAGAAATGTATTCAGACTATGTCCACTCCACATAGAGAGCATCCAATCTGTTGTTTTTAGGTATGTGCCAAAGTGGAGGGATGGTCTCCAATGTAAAAGCCTGGCCGCATCTAAGTACCGAATGTTTTACACGGAAAGGACTGTGCCTTTTAACTTGCCTTTATTTTCGTGTAAACTGACATGTCAGCCATTACAGATGTAGGCGTATCCAGGTTTTTTTTTTTTTTAGAGCGCATGAGAGCAACCTTTCACTTGCACGCATACCAGTTACAACCAAGCTGCTGTATATATACCCACGCGGCATTGTTTTATTTTTTTTAATTTTTTCATGTATTTATTCTTTCTGAATGAATTTTACAGTATAACACAATGTTTCAGTAAGCCCTACTCACGTCTGCACAGTAAAAAGCCAGGCTGTCCGTTTGTCGTATGTGTTGAAGTGGAAGTATGTTTTTATCCCATGTAAAAAGCCTGGATCGATATGTGGTGATTTATCAAATGTTTTACAAGAGAAGAAAGGTTCATGTTGTGAAAAAACAACAGGTCATTGAGGTTGCTAGAATGCAAACAGCTCAGAAAAACCCCAGTAAGATATTTGAAATATTTATTGTGGTAAAAGAATTGTATACTTCATATATAGTGTTTGACCTCTCGCCTAAATCGTCATGTTTCGTCTTATTTTCTTTGAATTCGTTTGTTCGTTTGTTTGTTACTCTTCTTGTCCGTCTGTTTGTTACTCTTCTTGTCCGTCTGTTTGTTACTCTTCTTGTCCGTCTGTTTGTTACTCTTCTTGTCCGTCTGTTTGTTACTCTTCTTGTCCGTCTGTTTGTTACTCTTCTTGTCCGTCTGTTTGTTACTCTTCTTGTCCGTCTGTTTGTTACTCTTCTTGTCCGTCTGTTTGTTACTCTTCTTGTCCGTCTGTTTGTTACTCTTCTTGTCCGTCTGTTTGGTACTCTTCTTGTCCGTCTGTTTGTTACTCTTCTTGTCCGTCTGTTTGTTACTCTTCTTGTCCGTCTGTTTGTTACTCTTCTTGCTCGTCTGTTTGTTACTCTTCTTGTCCGTCTGTTTGGTATGTATCCAAGTGAAAAAATGCTTAAATGTACCATGCTTTCCTGTTTGGCTCTTAGTAACTTCAGCGTGAGAGATATTTTATGTAACACTCTACTAGAGCTTGACACGAACGGAGTCAATCTCGCAAACATCCCCCCATCGGCCGAAAAAGATCACACATGCCTTTCGATTGGTTCCTGTAATTTGTTTCGTCTCTTTACATATTTGTCAACATTGAGGATATATTGCTAACGGCATCACAGCCTAATGGCGTCGTTAGATAAATCTTTTTCTTCTGCTTCCAAGGGCTGGAAGGGCGAGAAGGCACTATAGCAGGTCTGCACATAAGTTGACCTGGCTGGGAGATCGGAAAAATCTCCATCCTTAACCCACCAGGCGCGGCCGGGATTCGAACCCCAGATTTTCCGCTTTGGAGGCCGGCGTCTTATCCACTCGGCCTCTGCGCCCGTCAATTAGATAAATGAACGAATCACGAGTTGAAGCAAAAGTCTGTCACACGACAAAGTTGGAATAGCAGGGTTATCCCGGTGTAGGATCCGGTCCGGTCCCCCCTCTGAAGTAGTCCCCCGGGGGACCAATTCGTGGCAAAAACTGCTCTATAATGGTCCCCCCTTAGACATCCAGCCTCGTTTTTCTTAGGCATTCAATCCATTTTCAATCTATATCTTCGTCCGGTATTATGTAGTGCACAGACAGCAATCTCTTTGTTTGACTATATTTTGCAGAAAATAAAATAGATCTGATTTATAATGCCGTTCAAAAGAAAAATCACATGAAATAAAATGAATAATAAATAAATACTGATAAGAAGAAATGAAACCAGTCTCTGATTCTTTCCTTTCTTTTCTCTAAAATTGCTGGTAACATTACTAACATTGTAACAAGAAAAACGAGGCTGGATGTCTAAGGGGGGACCATTATAGAGCAGTTTTTGCCACGAATTGGTCCCCCGGGGGACTACTTCAGAGGGGGGACCGGACCAGATCCTACACCGGGCTCCGAGCTGTGTTCGTGGTTTACAAGATGGCGCACACAGGCAGATAGACATATTCAATGAGCGCGATTTTTTGGTTGGTTGTTGAGTGTACAGTCCGGCTAGTGACCAACACAACCTGCTAAGTTACCCGTCACCTACGCATAATTTGCAACGCATGCCGCAAAATCCCTTTTTAATTGCAATTGCCATTTATCACGCATGCGAAAACGGGTCAATGACGTCATCAGGTTATTTTTGTGGCTCGTCACCTTTGACATCCCTGATGATGACACAATTGCCCACAGATCTTGTGGGACCTCCAACATAAAAAGAGTGTCATAAACCTGTCTGTGACGTCATGGCCTAGACACAAAGAAGAAATATGTGTAACTGTTACTTTTCTTACAAAGGTCAATAGGTCAGAACACTTTCTTTTTTTTCGGGGGGGGGGGGGGGGGGGGAGGGGGGACCCATTCCCATTTCTTCCACTGACTTAAACTTCAAGACGTAATCAGAGAGAGAGAGAGAGAGAGAGAGAGAGAGAGAGAGAGAGAGAGAGAGAGAGAGAGACAGAGACAGAGACAGAGACAGAGAGACAGAGAGAGAGAGAGACAGAGACAGAGAGAGACAGAGACAGAGACGGAGACAGAGACGGAGACAAAGACAGACAGACAGATAGACAGACAGACAGATAGACAGAAAGACAGAGAGAGGAAAAAAAGCCGTTCTTTGCACAAATTGTTCTCGATTATGAAATAAATATCGATCGACTAAATTAGATCTTCCAATGATCGTGTTGTCATTACCAGAACGGAAATATGCTTTTCGCGGTTGCATGTATACATGTAGGGCCTATAATTTACAGAGATGAGCCCCGAGCTAATATGCTATGATGAAGTTGTGTAACCACACACTAAGAGTACACCTGCACTGACAATTCAGAAAAACAGCGCTCCATCTTTATCATTAAAATAACAAAACGAAGCAGTTGGCCATTTCGCGCTCTTTTACCTTCAAACATTTTATAACAAATTATCTTGTTTTCCTTGTGTTTAAAAGATGCTAATTTTGAGTTATCAGTTTTCAACATTCGGATAAGACGCTGGTGTTTGTCATGGTAACTATAGCGTACTTTTCGTGCATCTGACTTCAGGTACATAATTATTGTCAAAAAACCTCTGTCGGGAAAGAGAGCAAGAGAGGAGGGGGTAAGTTGGCAAAGAGAAGGATGTGTCTAAGTGTAAGTATAAGTGTGTGTGTGTGTGTGTGTGTGTGCGCGCGCATGCGTGCGTGCGTGCATGCATGCGCGCGTGTGTGTGTATGTGTGTGCGTGCGTGCGTGTGTGTGTGTGTGCGTGCGTGCGTGCGTGCGTGTGTGCGTGCGTGCGTGCGTGCGTGCGTGTGTGTGTGTTCGTGCGTGCGTGTGGGTGGGTGTGTGTGTGTGTGTGTGGGTGCGGGTGTATAAAAGTTATGTATCTTCTGAACCAGATCTCATCGGCACCAAGCAAATGATCAAGAATAGCAATGCCAGCCTGCTTTTAGTGTGTTTGAAAGATGCTGTTTTTGTTGTTGCAATAAAACCAACTGTGAAAATAAATTGGAGATCAGTATGCACGGACTTGGTGCTGATCTTCTGTTGATGCTGATAACAGCGAGGACTTGCTGGACTGACTTGAATCAACTGAACGTAGTAATAGATGCTTTGATTTAATGTAGTTTAATATGAGTTTGGGAAATATATACATAAACATTTCATAAAAGGAAAGATAACTTTTCAAAATTATTGTTCCATGACGAAGTCCCCTTCCTTACTACTGTAACCCCCCGGCCTCACACACACACACACACACACACACACACACACACACACACACACACACACACACACACACACACACACACACATCGGGAGCAGTAGGGAGATAGAGGGAAGGTGTGTGTGAGTGTGTGTGTGTGTGTGTGTGTGTGTGTGTGTGGGGGGGTCAGGTTAGATGGTCAGTACTATCTCGGCTATGTGTAACAGTATAGTGATAAGGACATTTATGTCCGGTACTTTAAAAAAAAATTGATAGTGTCCAAATACCAAACATTTTCTGTTTAAAGGCACAGTAAGCCTCCCGTAAATCATCACAGATACAAACACCCTTTCGTTTAAACACTCACCGCTTGAGAACATCCTAGGTGCCCTACGTAAAGAGCGAGAAATTTTCAAAGAATTTATTTTTGCGGATTGTCTGATCAGACAATCGGACGGCGCGTTTTGGCGTTAGGCCTAACTTTTAAAATCTAAATAATAAATTGACAGCTTGTTACACAAACATTCTTAAATCATAAAATAATTCTTTTTTTCGTCAAGACAAGATCAGTACAACTCGAAGTTTTGAAAGTTTAAAAAAAGATAGCACGGAAGTGTGTCTCGCAAAACGTGGTTCTCGTAGCAGACGAATGTTCTGCATGTCGCCACTTTCTTTGAACGGTCAATCGTCACCGCTCAGTTCGTGTGATTCGCAGCCGTTTGTTGCGTTTTAGAATCAGAGGTACACAATAACGTGCTATTGCAGATACAGCGAGTCGCATTGAAATCACAAACTGACTACTGAATTGTGAGAAGAAAAAAAGTGGATCACATGGGTTCACGATGGCTCAGGGGTTAGATAAACTACGAAAACAGGTGGGTGGTTTACGCGAGCTAAATAGCCATTCAAGCGAACTGTGTTATTTAATGCTATTTAATGCTATTGCAAGTGTGTTCGATAAGGTTAGAACTGCTTTTTTCATGAGAAGATTTAAATCTATCTGTAAACCATTGGGGCTTCAAACGATTTTTGTAAATAATGATTTTCAGTCGAAGCGGTCAGGCACCAGAAGACGCTCTTCTAATTGACATGTTCTTCGTTAATTAGCTGCAAGAAGGCTATTCTAGGTTGGCCTCTGGACATTGACATTTCGACATTTGACGTTGGAACATTGTCCCAGTCATTGTTGATCTTTAAAACGATGCATGGCGTTTGTGCGAGGGACGTATTACATCACCAATACTGTGCGGAAATTGACATTTATGAATACAATGACGCACAAGAATGCGAGTGTTCGATTTTGTCAAGTTTAATGACGTTGTTGGGGGACGTTTCAAGCACGGTTGCGTCAAGGACATGCCTATAGATTTGTAGGGGAAGGGCTCCTAATATGGACCACTTTTTGTTTCACGCTGATAACTAGCTTGTTTTCTTGCGAAGAAGTTTTATTTGTGTTTGGTAGTCCTTCTCTCTTAGGTTAACCGTTAGGCCTAATTAGAGTGAAATAGCGTTGATAGATAATCAGAAAAAATTAAATGCAGAAAAAACCCACAAATGGTCCATATTAGGAGCCTAATATGGACCACTGAAGCGGACTTCTCGAATCACTGTAAAAAGCCCCCTATACTTCAAAATAACATGATACAACTTAGTTTGCAAGTCAGACTAATCAAAATATGCTTTAGATTTATCTGTTTCGGGTTGATGAGAGCATTATTTGAAGCACACCAGGAAACTAAAGAAGCTTATCAAAAACAGAGTGAAAATAAGTGAAATTATCAACTTCCATGAAAAGAAGACTATTTGTGATATTTTTTTGAAATCTCGAGGGCTAGTTATAGGTTATTTCCAGCAAGCTTCTGAATGAATTAATAAAAATAGCATTTAGCTTT
>NC_090247.1:35999429-36004429 GCF_037325665.1 Littorina saxatilis
GCTGGGTATTTTCGTGTTTCTATAACCCACCGAACTCTGACATGGATTACAGGATCATTTGACTCTGAGAAATAAATCTCTCGCCGAACGTGGGGACGAACTCACGCTACCGACTGAGCTACATCCCCGCCCTCAGCGCGCTACCGACTGAGCTACATCCCCGCCCTCAGCGCGCTACCGACTGAGCTACATCCCCACCCTCAGCGCGCTACCGACTGAGCTACCATCCCCGTCCTCAGCGCGCTACCGACTGAGCTACATCCCCGCCCTCAGCGCGCTACCGACTGAGCTACATCCCCGCCCTCAGCGCGCTACCGACTGAGCTACATCCCCGCCCTCAGCGCGCTACCGACTGAGCTACATCCCCGCCCTCAGCGCGCTACCGACTGAGCTACATCCCCGCCCTCAGCGCGCTACCGACTGAGCTACCATCCCCGTCCTCAGCCCGCTACCGACTGAGCTACCATCCCCGCCCTCAGCGCGCTACCGACTGAGCTACATCCCCGCCCTAACCCCCCTTTTAAGACCTCAACAAATCTGAGAACATCAGGTCTTAAAAAGGAGGGAGTCTTGAAATGGGGGTACATTTACACAGGTTATGACCAAAACGACTGAGAAAACAGGGTCGTACAAGGGAAGAAGTCTTAAATTGGGGGGGGGGGGGGGGGTCTTAAAAGGGGGGGTTCTACTGTGTCACTTTGAAACATTGACATGTTTCGGTCATTAATTCATAGAGTAACAACCAGTTTCAAACATACCAGTCACACTCCTTGGCTGTCCAAGAAAAATAGTACCGATTTTGTAAAAGGGACTAAAGCCGAACAACTATAGTACAGCCTTACAAACAGAAAAAGTAGGCCGAGCCATATGGGAGATACATTATTCATCAAAATGAAAGCCAGATGAACATTCTTTGCTGATGCCGAAACTTACAACTGGCTTCATGTCTTTTTAGCTGAAGATCTTACCGCATACACGAAGGAAGAGAGACACACTTCCCTTTCAAAAGGACGAAGTTGGGTACATGTCTTTTCAGCTGAAGATCTTACCGCATACACGAAAGAAGAGAGACTTACTTCCCTTTCAAAAGGACGAAGTTGGGTACATGTCTTTTCAGCTGAAGATCTTACCGCATACACGAAAGAAGAGAGACTTACTTCCCTTTCAAAAGGACGAAGTTGGGTACATGTCTTTTCAACTGAAGATCTTACCGCATACACGAAAGAAGAGAGATTTACTTCCCTTTCAAAAGGACGAAGTTGGGTACATGTCTTTTCAGCTGAAGATCTTACCGCATACACGAAAGAAGAGAGACTTACTTCCCTTTCAAAAGAACGAAGCTGGGTACATGTCTTTTCAGCTGAAGATCTTACCGCATACACGAAAGAAGAGAGACACACTTCCCTTTCAAAAGGACGAAGTTGGCATGGGTACATGTCTTTTTAGCTGAAGATCTTACCGCATACACGAAAGAAGAGAGACTTACTTCCCTTTCAAAGGACGAAGTTGGGTACATGTCTTTTCATCTGAAGATCTTACCGCATACACGAAAGAAGAGAGATTTACTTCCCTTTCAAAAGGACGAAGCTGGGTACATGTCTTTTCAGTTGAAAATCTTACCGCATACACGAAAGAAGAGAGACACACTTCGCTTTCAAAAGGACGAAGTTGGATCTTGCGTCGTGATGAATTAGATAGCGTCACTAGCCAATTAGAAGCAGGTGATTTTTGTGCTGTTGGCTTTGCCCCAGGGAAGGTTTTAATTAGCATCCACCTCTATGACGCCATTTAACGAACAAGGGGACGAATCGGCGTGGTAGGCATTTCTTTCAAATCCGTGTCCAGCGCGCACAAAGCTGTACGTATAATACGTCTTTTTTCTGAGAGCATCTGTGCTATCTATTTTGGGACTCAATTGTTTCCATATTTAGGGTTACAGGGTTAGGGTAAGATATTTCGGCGTCGAATTCAACATAGGCTGTAGGTTCAAGGATATGAAATTGAGCATGAATTAAGGCTCTCAAGTATTATTGTTTTTAAAATTTAAACAATATTTCGTTATTTTTGTTCAAATGCAAAAAATGCAGACGTTATAATTTGTGGCAGTGCATATTTCTTTCTAATCTAATCGTGCGTCTTTGTCTGAAACGAATCTATACAAACTAATTCTTTGAACATTCTTTTGATATATCAACTTAAGCAACAGACGGCCATGGTTTTACATGGAATAAGACCATTCGTCCACTTGGATACATACCAACAAAATCGTCATCCTGACTTCTTCATCATGTGCAGTGTTGAATTATTTTATGAAATACTTACTCGTCTTTTTTTAAAGCCATTAGTGGAAACATTTCTGTTCACTTTCTTGGATCTGGCCGGGTTTTACATGGAATAAGACGTACTTTCCCTCCACCAGGATATATGCCGTCTCCCCCCCCCCCCCCCCCCCCCCCCCCCCCCCCCCCCCCCCCCCCCAAAAAAAAAAAGCGGTAGTAAAATTAAAAGCATAATTAAAATGTGCATACAAGAAATACAAAAGTGATCATTCAGTCTACATATGGTTCTGTTCGGCTTTGTGTTAGTTCTTCACGGTTTTAAATACAATTCGAAAAGCAATGTCTCATATATGTTGTCCTCATTTATGTATGTGTGATGTGTTTGTCTGTTTGTTTGCTTGCTTGCTTGGTTTGTTGATTGATTGCTTCGTTGCTTGGTGGGTTAATTATCATTTTTGGTGCTTTTTTGTTGTCGGTTTGTTGTTGTAGAAGAAGAAGAAGAAGAAGAAGAAGAAGAAGAAGAAGAAGAAGAAGAAGAAGAAGAAGAAGAAGAAGAAGAAGAAGAAGAAGAAGAAGAAGAAGAAGAAGAAGAAGAAGAAGAAGAAGAACTTGAGAAGAAGAAGAAGAAGAAGAAGAAGAAGAAGAAGAAGAAGAAGAAGAAGAAGAAGAAGAAGAAGAAGAAGAAGAAGAAGAAGAAGAAGAAGAAGAAGAAGAAGAAGAAGAAGAAGAAGAAGAAGAAGAAAAATCAAGGTTCCCTGACTTGTTAGTGACGAATGAATCTGCACATATCAACCACGCATGAGAATGTGACACCACTGACCACACCCACATTTTTTTTTTAAAGCGATACGTACGAACACAAAACGTCAGACCTCAACTTTGACAATCACTCGGGGAAAGAAAAGAATAACATCGATCCGCGTTGGTCCGGGGACTTGAACAACAAACCAAAGGTGACAGACGTATACAATATCACTGCATGCGACGTGTGTCACCGTCGCTGACGCATATTATTGTTTCTCTCTGACCATAACCAGAGGGGGTCCTTTTTCAAGACAAGCCTGTGGGTCAAACTTCCCACGTTTGACCTGCGCGGCTGACGGAGTTGAAGGCAGATACATGAAAGGCACGCTATAGTTACCATGACAAACACCAGCGTCCGAATGTCGAAATACAGATAACGCAAAAATAGCATCTTTCAAACACAAGGAAAGCAAAATTATTTATTATAAAAGGTATAAGAGCGCGATTTGGTCAACTATTTCGTGTTGCTATTTTTATAATATAGATGTAGCGCTGTTTTTCTTAATTGCCAGTTACACAAGTTCATCATAGCATTATAATGCTCGGGGCTCATACCGCGAAAAGCAGATTTGAGTTCTGGTAATGACACACACACACACACACACACACACACACACACACACACACATACAAACACACATACAAACACAAACACAAACACACA
Organism: Littorina saxatilis; assembly: GCF_037325665.1. Lineage (NCBI taxonomy): Eukaryota > Metazoa > Mollusca > Gastropoda > Littorinimorpha > Littorinidae > Littorina > Littorina saxatilis. Next base: position 36,003,177 of record NC_090247.1, read on the forward strand.
CACACACGCATACACACACACACACATATATATTCTGATTTGTTTGTTTGTTTGCTTAACGCCCAGCCGACCACGAAGGGCCATATCAGGGCGGTGCTGCTTTGACATATAACGTGCGCCACACACAAGAGAGAAGTCGCAGCACAGGCTTCATGTCTCACCCAGTCACATTATTCTGACACCGGACCAACCAGTACTAGCACTAACCCCATAATGCCAGACGCCAGGCGGAGCAGCCACTAGATTGCCAATTTTAAAGTCTTAGGTATGACCCGGCCGGGGTTCGAACCCACGACCTCCAGATTACGGAGCGGACGCCTTACCACTAGGCCAACCGTGCCGGTCCACAACTTCTGATGTTTTATATATAGTCCCGTTTTTGACCGCTCTTGCGATCGACACCTGCATCAGTAGGAATAGCGTAGCACGCGAAATACGCAATGTAGCAAAACAAAACAATCTGTTCAGGGTAGATAATTGGTTTGACTTTTTTCTCGTATGTCAAATTTGCAACCTTTTGCCTATTGTGATTTTTTGGTCGATTTTTCATTCGGCTCTTCCGTTTTTGTCTGGTCGATTTTGAGGGTACCCTTACTTGAGCGGCGGTCACGATCACGTGATCCCTGTAAAAGAAATATTTAATCCAAATGGTGATCCTGAAGGTTAAGTGAACGGCCTTCTCTGGCATATAAAGTGTTAATAAAATGACACGGGGATTAATGCTTTAATTTGGGTTTGAAATTTGTTGCAATAATTTTTTGGCCAAGTTTATATACACGATGCAGCTCGTTCAATCTGATGGCGTCATCAAGTAGACCCGGCAGTACGTATGATTCACCTGATCTCAGCATAAACAGGCGAAGCAACAAAACAATGTCGAATGTTAGGAAATCTTAGTCGACCAGCATCTCAACAAGGGAAGATTTGCGCGGATTTCGATGGCCTACTTCCCCGTCATCAAACGTAACGAGCTGCATCTTACACAAGCCGGCCAATACGCCACCACTACGCTTGACCTACATCCGGGCCCCCTACTTTCAAAACTTCGAATTGTGCTGACTTTGTTTTGATAATATAAGATTTTTATTTTCATTTATTTATTTTTATTTGTTTTAGCTCGCTAACATTAACAGTCGTTTTTTCTCCTCTCGATTTCTTCTTCTTCTTCTGCGTTCCCGTCACCATGCTAGACTGTCAAAGCTGTTGATGTTGATGCGATGATTTCAAAACTTCCAAAAGCAACTCGTTCCACG
>NC_090247.1:36006929-36014429 GCF_037325665.1 Littorina saxatilis
CTGACAAAACCGAGTAAGTCCATTTTTTTCAAAAATGATATTTTTTGTTCATCAAAGCTTAGAAATTAAGGCGCACCTTATGTGTAAATTGTGACTTTGTGAAATAAATAGATAAGGAGATATACAAAAGTAAGTCCACACCTTAAAAACTGTTTAAAGTACATTTGCCATGTGCTGACAAAACCGAGTAAGTCCATTTTTTCCCCAAAATGATATCTTTTTGTTCATCAAAACTAAGAAATCAAGAAGCAGCCTGTGTGTAAATTTTGACTTTGTAAAATAACTAGATAAGGAGATCTAGAAAAGTAAGTCCACAACTTCAAACATTTCTCAAAAAACATTACATGTCAATTTGCTGGTAAAACCAAGTAAGTCCATCCACCAATCACAAGAACCTTTATGACGCTAAAACCAATCAGAATGCAATGTTTTTGCCAGTATGACGTCAAAGTCAATACGAATATTCTTGCGGCATTTTACTTGTTAGTAGGGGTGCTCGATTTGGTGCAAGCATGGCTGCTAAAGAAGAAGTGTTGTCAAGATAGATGACAAAACAGTGAAAATATTGTTAACATTACGAATTTGCACAAGATGGAGAGAGAGAGAGAGAGAGAGAGAGAGAGAGAGAGAGAGAGAGAGAGAGAGAGAGAGAGAGAGAGAGAGAGAGAGAGAGAGAGAGAGAGAGAGAATAAACAGGGAGAGAGAGACTAAACAGGGAGAGAGAGACTAAACAGGGAGAGAGAGACTAAACAGGGAGAGAGTGAGAGAGGGGAAAGAAATCAGGGTCGAGGGGGGGGGGGGGGGATGGAGGGAGAGAGAGAAACAAAGGGAAAGAGGAATTAGGGAGGGAGGAAGAGAGTAAGAGGGAGAGAGATAGCGAGAGAGGTAGGGAGGGATAGAAAGAGAGATGGAGGGAGGAAAAGAGAGATATAGGGAGGGAGGGAGAGAGAGAGAGAGAGAGAGAGACAATGATCGTCAGGATAATTATATATAGATAGAGAAGAAAAATGTTTAAAATAAAACGTCATAAGGTGACGTCATTATGTCTCGCCTTATCGAAAGAGGTCATTTGTGTGTTCTAAACTTTAAATGACGTCATTTGTCAGTTCTAAACTTAAAATGACGTATTTTCTGTATGGGTCGTCTGACAAGAATTTTAAAACTATCATTATAGGAAAATTGGGAACCCCTTGGACTTACTTGGTTTTGTCAAAACATTCATGCACACTTAAAAAGTTGGTTTTTTAGGTTGTGGACTTACTTGTTCATATCTGCTTATCTAAGCACTCTAAAAAGTAGAAATTAGCACACAAGATGCGCATTGATTTCTTCTTTTTGATGAACAAAAAATATCATTTTGAAAAAAAAAATGACTTACCAAAGCGGAAGGTCGTGGGTTCGAATCCCGGCCGCACCTGACGGGTAATTAAGGTGAAGATTTGTCCGATATCCCAGGTCAACTTACGTACAGGCCTGCTGGTGCCTTATCACCCTTCGTGTGTACACGCAAGCACAAGACCAAGTGCGCACGGAAAAGATCGTGCAGTCCAAAGCAGAGTTCGGTGGGTTATAGAAACACGAAAATACCCAGCATGCTTTCACCGAAAACGGCGTATGGCTGCCTAAATGATTTTGTAAAAACGGTCATCCACGTACAAATCCACTCGTGCAAAAGCACACGTGTACGTGGGAGTTTCAGCCCACGAACGCAAAAGAAGAAGAAGAAGCAGAACTAAAACGCCTTCACAAAAATTGCGTCCTCGCTGTTAAAACCCGTCAATTGGGACAGTGAATATTTCCGTACCATGTCCACACGGCACCTGAATTGCTTAATATCAATTCAAACGTAACACATCTATGAATAGATTCAGGAAACATTGACACCTGCAATAAAATCACTTTCGTGCCTGTGCTAGCATTTTAATGTCCAGAAATATTTCTTAATAACAATTTCAAGAAACGATTTTTAAGACATCAAACCCGGGTAAATAGTGTTTGATTTGAATTTCAAATAATGTGATTTAAGGCTGTAACTATAGTAGTAACCGTACCACCCAAATTAAACTTACAACAACAAAACATTACCGGAACAAAAAAACATGCTGTGTAGCTTAAAAAATTGTACGTGAATAATATGTATTTTAGCAAATCACCGCAATCTGATATGCTCATCATTCTCCAAGGCACTCAAACTAACACTCACGTACACAGTCATACACAAGAACCAGCTTTTATTCTTGACTGGACATAGTCCTTAGATCAAGACTGGTTTTAATCAGAACAAACACACAAACGCACACATTGTTACAGGTTCGCTTCGAAAGTATCTGTGAGAATCGTACCGAAATGAGCCAGAGCATTGTTTAGAGATCAAATAAGCAAAGGGAAGTAAGCGCTCTAATGTGCACACGACATGTGTAATAGAGTAAGCGAGAGTTATTCGGAACGTTTCTCCTGGCACCTGAGAGAATAACGCATTGAAATGAACAAGCGACTTTCATCCTCAAAAAAAGCATTACTTTTTCTTCCAAATGTTTTGACAAAACCAAGTAAGTCCACTTGCTTAGATCTGTCACATTTTTTAGATCTGATATAATGGAAAAAAGTGACAAAACCAAGTAAGTCCACAAAATGCCCAACAAAACAAAAACCATCCATCAGATCATTATCAAACTCGGGTTGTAAACGTACATTAATGCTATTTATCTTATTATCTCTGTAGGTTGATCAAGATAATCGTCACTTTTGAGAAATGTAATAAAACAGAAAAAGTCGTTTATCTCAGAACTAGCTTCAGTGGACTTACTCGGTTTTGTCAGCACACGGCAGAAGTTTCAGCCGTTATTTTGTTTGTTTCTTTATTTTTTTTCTCTCATATATTTAAATTCTTTAGGCAAATACACGTAGCTTTAAAAAAAAAGTGTTTTTTTTTTCTCCTCCAGACTAAGTGTTTTCATGCTCATCAGACTTTTATTCTCTCCTCTTGTGTCATCCATTTCTGTCTCGGGTCAGCTACATTTTTCTCTTTCTGCAAGCATCATCGCACTGTTGTTATTATTATTATTATTATGGTGAGCTTATATAGCGCGAACCACAATTAACTGTGCTCTCCGCGCTTTACATACTAATTTCTGCCGTGTGAAATGGAATTTTTTACAGACAGACAGACAAACAAACATTTTTTACACACAATATATAACGCATTCACATCGACCAGCAAACCTCAAGCCTGTTAGGCGAACATTCACCTTTCACGGCCTTTATTCCAAGTCACACGGGTATTTTGATGGACATTTTTATCTATGCCTATACAATTTTGCCAGGAAAGACCCTTTTGTCAATCGTGGGATCTTTAACGTGCACACCCAATATAGTGTACACGAAGGGACCTCGGTTTTTCGTCTCATCCGAAAGATTATAACCTCTTGCAGTTTGCAGAAAGTCGACGATAGTTCCGAGTGACCCTCTTATTATTCAGCCTGGGTAGATTTGTGATAGTAAGCCGAACAGATTTTGTGGGATGGACTGAGCCTTTAAATGTTCACGTCAGACTGTTCTACCATTTTGCGGGAAGTAGCCACAAATATATTCAGACGAGAAAAATGTGAGGCTATTCTGGGTACCAGAGGACACATGACAGACTGTGAATCTCCTCCATTTCCTGTTGTTGCTATAAACACCTTTGACGGGTTCAGGTGAGTGCTGGTGAGTGTGTGTGTGTGTGTGTGTGTGTGTGTATGGATGTGTGTGTGTGTTTATGTGTGTGTGTGTGTGTGTGTGTGTGTGTGTGTGTGTTTGTGTGTGTGTGTGTGTGTGTGTGTGTATAAAAGTCGTGCTATGGAAATAAATAATTTCATAACACATGTAGAGTTTTCTAGACACTTGTTTTTATTCCGAAGTGCAATGAATCATGCTCCTCTTGAAAGAAGGGAGTTAGGTAGACAGATAGACAGACAAACAGACAGACAGTCAGACAAACAGACAGACAGTCAGACAAACAGACAGACAGAGAGAGAGCGAGAGAGAGAGAGAGAGAGAGAGAGAGAGAGAGAGAGAGAGAGAGAGAGAGAGAGAGAGAGAGAGAGAGAGAGAGAGAGAGAGAGAGAGAGAGAGAGAGAGAGAGAGAGAGAGATATCAGTCTCAGCAACCGACTTACCAGGCAGGCAGGCAGGCAGGCAGGCAGACAGGCTTACAATAAAAGACTGTTCGAAACCCCAGTCTGATCGTCAGCCTTAATGAACAGACACATGTGTTTTCGCCCCTCCTTCAACAGAAGAGTTCCAGCCGAGGGCGACAACAATAATCGTCATTTCCGGCGCAGACGGCATGACCTTGTCCTACTTCACACAGCAGACTACTAGGTCTTCGATGGCTCCGAACTAAGTTTTTTTTCAGGGAAAATAGGCATGATAAACCTCGCAGCTGCTTCTTAACGTGTTCCGCATCTCATCGGTTTTGCTTGTTACAACGTCCATTCTCGGGTTCTGTTTGCTTTAAGTACTGGAACATATACCGTAAAATCCCTAGCAAACGCCCAGTATCTAGCAAACGCCCACCCCTCACTTTTGACCAAAAGTTGTGCAGAGGGGTCACTACCTAGCAAACGCCCAACCCGGTTGTTTGTTTTTTTAACAGAAAAAGGTACCTGATTCTATTGTTATTGGGTGTGTTTTTTATTTACAAAATATATACAGTCCCAAAAGAAACCAACATTGATTTGAAATGTGTCTATATCACAAACCCAAAATCATCACCATCGCTCGGAAGATCAGGCTTATTTACGAAAATAATTGATATCTGTTATCTTTTAGCATGCAATCTCTTGACTGAATGGTTAATCCACGCCTCAGCGTTCTTGTTGCTTCTTCATTTATTGGAGTGACTTTCCCGTCTGGTTAACACTCGGTTTGATACATGACGTGTGTGTGTGTGTGTGTGTGTGTGTGTGTGTGTGTGTGTGTGTGTGTGTGTGTGCGTGTGTGTGTTTGCTGAACAATCCACGATTTCTTTTCATCAATGGAAGTTAGTATTCTTCCGAATCAGTCTCACTTTGCGGCGGAAACATCTGCTGCCTCAAAGATATCAACGTTGAAACTGTCAGTCAGACATATCATTTTGAGGCTTTTTGTGTGTTTTAATTGTTTTGTTTTGTGTGTGTGTTGAAAGAATGGCCCATATCTGTGCTTTTGAAGTTACAGGCTACAATGTCAGGACATAAAGTTTGCAAATGAGCAGAGTTGTTTGTAGAATACATTGGGGTGTGCACGTTAAAGATCCCACGATTGACAAAAGGGTCTTTCCTGGCAAAATTGTATAGGCATAGATAAAAATGTCCACCAAAATACCCGTGTGACTTGGAATAATAGGCCGTGAAAAGTAGGATATGCGCCGAAATGGCTGCAATCTGCTGGCCGATGTGAATGCGTGATGTATTGTGTAAAAAAAATTCCATCTCACACGGCATAAATAAATCCCTGCGCCTTGAATATGTGCGCGATATAAATTGCATAAAAAAATTAAAAAAATAAAAATAAAAAATAAAAAAATCCCTGCGCTTAGAACTGTACCCACGGAATACGCGCGATATAAGCCTCATATTGATTGATTGATTGATTGATTGAATATATTACTTTTGCAATCAAAAATGTTTCCTAATGGATGCTTACTGCTTCCATATGCCAGACGGCTGTCGCCAGTAAAGCTCACGATCCATTTAATCTTGCCTGTACTTCTCTGTGATATCCAAAGATCAACAAGTCGCGTAAGGCGAAAATACAACATTTAGTCAAGTAGCTGTCGAACTCACAGAATGAAACTGAACGCAATGCCATTTTTCAGCAAGACCGTATACTCGTAGCATCGTCAGTCCACCGCTCATGGCAAAGGCAGTGAAATTGACAAGAAGAGCGGGGTAGTAGTTGCGCTAAGAAGGATGGCACGCTTTTCTGTACCTCTCTTTGTTTTAACTTTCTGAGCGTGTTTTTAATCCAAACATATCATATCTATATGGTTTTGGAATCAGGAACGGACAAGAAATAAGATGAAAGTGTTTTTAAATTGATTTCGACAATTTAATTTTGATAATAATTTTTATATATTTAATTTTCAGAGCTTGTTTTTAATCCAAATATAACATATTTATATGTTTTTGGAATCAGAAAATGATGGAGAATAAGATGAACGTAAATTTGGATCGTTTTATAAATTTTTATTTTTTTTTACAATTTTCAGATTTTTAATGACCAAAGTCATTAATTAATTTTTAAGCCACCAAGCTGAAATGCAATACCGAAGTCCGGGCTTTGTCGAAGATTACTTGACCAAAATTTCAACCAATTTGGTTGAAAAATGAGGGCGTGACAGTGCCGCCTCAACTTTCACGAAAAGCCGGATATGACGTCATCAAAGACATTTATCAAAAAAATGAAAAAAACGTTCGGGGATTTCATACCCAGGAACTCTCATGTCAAATTTCATAAAGATCGGTCCAGTAGTTTAGTCTGAATCGCTCTACACACACAGATAGACACACACACGCACATACACCACGACCCTCGTCTCGATTCCCCCCTCTACGTTAAAACATTTAGTCAAAACTTGACTAAATGTAAAAAGGACAGCTTTAGTGTGTGCGTTTGTGTGTGTGTGTGTGTGTGTGTGTGTGTGTGTGTGTGTGCGTGTGTGTGTGTGTGTGTGTGTGCGTGCGTGTGTGTGTGTAAAAGGAACACGGGTGTAGTTTAGCGTGCAATCGCTTGACTGAATGGTTAATCACGCCTCAGCGTTCTTGTTTCTTCTTCATTTATTGGTGTGTGTGTGTCTGTGTCTGTGTGTGTGTCTGTGTCTGTGTCTGTGTCTGTGTGTGTCTGTGTGTTTTTTTTGTCCCACTGTATTTCTCTGACATTGTTGTATCAATTTTTTTCTCGTGGAAATGTGATGACACTTTATCATGCCAAGGGGTAGCAAACGCCCACCCCCTACTTTTAGCCGAAATCTGTGCGGAGGGGGGGGGGGGGGGGGGTGGGCGTTTGCTAGGGTTTTTACGGTACTGATGGGGGTCTTTGTCATCGTTCTGTAAAATTTGGAGAGGCTGCTATTGTAGTTTTAGATATATTGCATATCAACTGCGGCTACCCAGCAAAAACACCATAAAAACCCTTGATTTTTTGCCGTTTTTCAGGATTGTGGTCGCTCTCCTTTACATGCTGGATCAGCCTGACTGCGCGGCGGATTTGAACGAAATTTGTATGACTTGTTAGGTAGCGCAACAAACACCACAGTGTGTAAAGGACACCAAATAAACTTTTTGGTGTAAAAAATGTAAAATATCATTCAGTTTAAGTTACCGTTTTGACGGTTGAAAGTGAATCATGCCGTCAAAAAAAAACGCCATTTTTGAGGGTAGGCGTGGTCACGGACCTGTGACGTCATACCCAAATATTACTCAGATTCCAGAAACACATTTTTGAGCAGAAGAAAGACTGTTCTTCAAATACACGTATA
>NC_090247.1:36019429-36041929 GCF_037325665.1 Littorina saxatilis
GGCGCCTGACAAAAAAAATAGTTGTATTAATCTGTGTTAAAAGTATCTTTACAATGTCTACAAGGTGAAACAAAATTCTGAATTGAAACAAAATGACCACCAAGAAGAAACGATTCCTTCACACAGGGTGTCCGAGTGTCATTGCTGTTGAGGACTGGTCACACCGACGCATGTGATTTTGTTCACGTGCTTTCAGGCGTGTAACTTTCAGGCGGAGTTCGGCCAACGGCCATTCCACGTTGAAAGCACCGGTTCTCGTCCGATCACCGAAGTTTAGCAACGTCGGGCCCGGTTAGTACTTGTGTGAGTGTGTGTTTTTCTTTGGATGCTGTTGTTTCTATAATTAATGCATTATGGCATTTACACTACTGTAAGAACTAGGATACTATTATCCCCGAGTACGCAGTACTAGGGTCCAACAGACTTTAATTGTGTGTGTGTCTGTCTGTCTGTCTGTCTGTCTGTCTGGACTTAACAGCTTATTGCTGGGAAACTACTGGGCGCAGTTCGTTCAAAAGTTGATACACTAACTTGATAATAGGTCCGATTGATCGTATTAAAACTTCATAATGTTACCTGGGACCTAAATGCCAAATAAATCACAAACACCACTCTTAACGGTGGGAGTTTTTGCGGTGGGAGGCTGGTCGCTTTGCGAACAGCCTGAACTAAAGGGGAGACTTGAGCGGCGAACACGTCACGCAGTGACGAGAAAAGCATGATTTCAGTGCAAGCCAGCCAGCGGGTGGGGATTAATTTGGTCTCGGCAAAGAAACTACAGTGCAGGTTTGGTCTCGGTGAGACTGAAAGAGAGACAGAGAGCACGAGAGAGAGCGACAGGGACACTGTGTCAGTGATTCAAGGTGGTGGCTTGGTGGCCAAAGGGATCCGGGTTCGATTCCCGGCATGGGCGGTCTATTGTTTTGTTAATTCTTGTTTACTATTGTTTATTATGAACGTTTTAATGTTTTATTTTACTCTAATAATTTTTTTAATTGTGTAAAATAAATAATTTTTTTTTATTTTTAATTCACGTGCACAAGACAAAAACTTTCATACTGTGCCAAAGTGATCTGAGTTCGATTCCCGGCATAGGCGGTCTATTTTTTAATTTTTTTAATTTTTTTTTTAATTCTTGTTTACTTTTGTTTATTATGAACGTTTTAATGTTTTATTTTACTCTAATAATTTTTTTAATTGTGTTAATACATTTTTTTTTAAATCCACGTGCACAAGACAAAAACTTTCATACTGGGGGAGCGAGCCAGTCTGAAGAGTACTCGGGTCCAGCGCCAGCGTTTTTTATTGTAAACATGTATTGCATTGTTCAGTTTGATGTAAAGCGCGGAGAGCGTGGGTTAACCCCATGGTTCGCGCTATATAAGCTTGCCACTATTATATTATTATTAACTTTACACGGACGGCGTAGTTTCTGAAGTAAGACAGTTTGAAATGGTGACACACCTCTTTGACCATATTCCTAAAAATAGCGCCCCGCCTTGTGGAGGTCACGGCAGCGTACGTGACATATTTCACGTGCATTCAGGCGAGTAACTTGACACTGACAGCGTACAGGACTGAAGTAAGCTTGTTTGAAAAGACAACGCCTCTCAGACACTGTTTCAACCACTGAGACGATATATTGAGATAGAAAAATATGATGAGCCCTGTTTATTTCCAAGTGGCAACTAACTGATTTTGTTTACTTAAAAAAACAAAACATTTTAATACCATAACAAGTGTATGTTCGTAATTAGTGTACTTCTGATACCATATATTAAATGATACATGAGGATGTAATACAGCACAATAGCACTTTGTTATTTTAAAAGAGAAATTCAAGAAAAAATATGGTTGCCCACATGGGGGTCGAACCCACGACCTCCGCGTTATCAGCACGGCGCTCTAACCAACTGAGCTAATGGGCCCACACGGTGAAGAGAAGGAGTCTTCGATTTATGATTGTGGATGCATGGTCCCCCAAGTGGCCCCAGACAACACCTTTAGTTTGATTGTGTGATCAAGTACACAATGCGGAAAGCGCTATACCAGTTGGTCTCTGCCGATCTGTTCTGAATATTTGATGGGCATGGGGAAGGCTTTGATTATACGATCGTTCGTATAAATTTATAATGGGCATCCTGAGCTGTGGAGAGTGAGTGTTTGGATTTACATGAAAACAAAACGGGTTTATTTACCACTGTAAGCTAACTTTAGGTTCGAGACGTCTGGTACTTGTTTCTTGTATCACTAAAGCAAGCAAAATCTTGCCTTTTCGCTATATCTCAGCATGCGCCAAACAAATTGCTTTTTTTCGACCGAGGAATTCCTTTTTTTTTCATCAACCAAGACATAGGCTAGCCGTATTGACGTAATTCATTGGTTGCCTGTATGTTTTTCCCCAAGTGTTTTTCTCTGTAGATTCCTCTGTTCTGATTTAGCTCCCCATCCACCATCCTACAATTTGTTCTTCTAGTTTATTATTGTCATGTCCACCATCATTAAGATTTGTGTAATATTATATTGTTTTGGTCAGGTAAAATAAGCTTTTGCTGGAGTTCGGCCAACGGCCATACCACGTTGAAAGCACCGGTTCTCGTCCGATCACCGAAGTTTATCAACGTCGGGCCCGCTTAGTACTTGGATGGGTGACCGCCTGGGAACACCGGGTGCAGTTGGCATCATTTTTTTTTACATCTTACAGCGATGTCCCTTACTAAATGAGGAACAAAAAGAAGTGTGGCCGTCACCAACTCCCTTGCAGACCAAACTATATGGCAGTCGACAGGAGTTGGAGAAAACGACAACATTTTTATCACCAGTGCTGGACTGATCGTGTAACCTCTGCGAACGCCAAGAAGAAGAAGAAGAAGAAGAAGAAGAAGAAGAAGAAGAAGAAGAAGCTGGAGTTCGTGTCCTAGTTGCACATTTGCATTTGTTACAGGTCATGTATTTTCAATACAATTTTGTTTAAACCAACTAGCAGTAATTTGCGAGGACAGCACGTTTCGCCCTGCAGTCCGGACTGACGATCTAACAGCGAACGACAAGAAGAAGAAGAAACCAACAATAGCTCTATAATTCCGTTTTGACAGGACGTTAAAACTCCTGAAAATCTTTTCGACTAAACTTTTTTCATTGCGCTAGTAACAAAACGTCAGTAGTTTGCCTGAACAGATGTGAGATGGGGGGGTCGTACCGTTCACAAGGGAAAGTACACTGAACAAAATAAGTTAAGAATATTTTTTCAGGGGTATAGCCCAGGTATCAAACAGCAGTGTTTTGGTCAGACGCATACGTGTATTTGAAGATTTGCCTTTCTTCTGCTCAAAAATGGGTTTCTTAGATTTCAGCAATATTTGGGTATGACGTCAAAGGTCCCTGACCACGCCTACCCTCAAAAATGGCGTATTTTGACGGCATGATTCACTTTCAACAGTCCAAACGATGACTTAAACTGAACGATATTTTATATTTTTTTTACATCAGAAATATTGTTTGGTGTCTTACCTACAGAACATACACATTAAGTGTAAATCCGCCGCTTATGTGCCTTTAAAGTACATTAGCAGACAGTGCCCGCCCGTGTTCCTCAAAGCCCGGCAGACTTTCCTTGTTGAGAGCTATTTGCAGAAGTCTTCCTGGGGTGTCTGAGGACAGGTCTCTGGCCGCACTCTGTCACACACGCTTCTTCTTTGAGGGGGCGTCTGGGTACGGTGTGTCAGGACGCTGGTATTTAGAATGACATTATCGACCGGATACGTGGGTATAGAAAGCAGGAGCTAACTTAAGAACGGTTTAAAGTACGTAGAGCAATGGCTGTCATTTCAATGTGAGTGAATCATTAAGTTATTCTAATTCAACAGAGTTTGCTGCAAGAATTTTTCTCACCTTTATCGTCGCCGTCTTTGTCGTCGTCGCCCTTCGTCATCCTCCTTCTTGTCGTCGTCGTCGTTTTCTAAAACCACAAGGACTTTGACCGAATTCAACAGGCTTCACGAAGCAGCTCCTCGTCCCTTCCTTTATCATCCTCATCAGCTACTCATCTTCATCCTCATCCTCCTCCTCCTCCTCCTCCTCCTCCTCCTCATCATCATCATCATCATCATCATCATGATCATCATTATTATCATTAGTATCATCATCCTCCTCCTCATCATCCTCCTCATCATCCTCCTCCTCATCATCGTCTTCATCATCATCATCATCATCATCATCATCATCATCATCATCATCATCATCATCTTCTTCTTCTTCTTCTTCTTCTTCTTGGCGTTCGCAGAGGTTACACAATCAGTCCAGCACTGGTGATAAATGTCGTTTTCTCCAACTCCTGTCGACTGCCGTATAGTTTGGTCTGCAAGGGAGTTGGTGACGGCCACACTTCTTTTCGTTCCTCATCTAGTAAGGGACATCGCTGTAAGATGTGTTCCGCTGTTTGGTCTTCTTGACCGCAGGCACAGGTTGGTGATGGCGCCAGCTTGAACTTTCGGTTCATGTGAGCATTGAGCCTGTTGTGGCCAGTACGCAGCCTGATGAGGTTGACTTGCTGCTCTCTGGACATTGTGTGGTAGTCATCTCTGTTTGTCCTTGGCCTCATCAATGCCTTGATGATTGTCTTCTGCTCACTAAAGCTGACACTGTTTTCAGGTTGGTCTTCCACGGCTCCTTCTTTCGCCAGCTCATCTGCCCTTTCATTTCCTGGTATCCCACAGTGTGCTGGTGACTGGAGGACAACTCTTGTGGTTTGTCTGACCATCTGTAATGCTTTGGCCAGCTGAGGGAGTTTGTCGTTCTCTAGGGCCTGAAGGACTGAAAGGGCGTCCGAGAGGAAGACAACTATGTAGCAAGGGTCTGCGGAGTCCTGAACCAAGGAGGCGGCCTGCATGAGAGCTTCTGCTTCTGCTTTATAGTTTGTGCAGTGTTTGCCAGTGGCAACGCTGGATGTAGCTGTATGTCCCCCAGGGAACTGGATGAGAATGCCTGCACCTCCATTGAGCACGGCGTTAGTTGCTGATCCATCGGTGTATACATGGATCCACGCCTCTTTTGGGTACTGTTCGTCGATCAGGGCTAAGGTGAGTGCCTGTCGAGCTGTGTCATTCTGATCTTCTCCTGAGGTAACATGTGGAACACTGGTGCAGATCTGGATGCCTGGTTTCTCTGTTGCCTTGGGGGTTTCCTCTTCTTCTTGAGTCAGAGGTAGAGTGTTCTGTGGGAGGACTTCCCTGTACTGTCGAGAAAGTCTCTTGCTCTCGTGTACAAAACTGCTCTGTTTGAGCCTGTTCTTGGTGTGGTTGCTCAGTCTGTGCTTCATGGGGTGGTCGGGTAGGCACTTGAGCTTCTCGGCTTGTACCATAGTCTTGGCTTCTCTTCTCTGACAGAGGGGTTGGATGGTGGTAAGCTTCTCCATTTCCTTGATGGGCGTGGATTTCATTGCACCAGTGAGTCGGAGGGCCGGGTTTTGCACACGGTCAAGGGTCTGCAGGTTTGTCTTGGCTGAGGTTGACCACGCTGTGGAGCCGTACTCGAGGTGGGGTCTGATTGTTCCCTGGTATACTGTCTTCAGTATCTTCTCGTTCGCTCCCCAGGTGGTACCTGCCAGCTTCCTGAGTATGGCTAGCTTGCGCCGGGCCTTCGTCTCTGCCTGTGCAATGTGTGGTTTCCAGGTCTGCCGTCTATCAAAGGTGACACCAAGGTACGTTGCTTCTTCATCCTCTCTCAGAGGAGTTCCACCAAGCCTAATGGTTCCGGCTTTCTGCTTTGGCGACAGTGTGAATAGGGTGGTGGAGGATTTCTCCTTGTTGATGGAGACGCACCAATCTTCTGCCCATGCGTTCAGCCTATCTGCCGCTTGCTGCATTCTGTAGGTGGCAGTACTTGCGTGCTCCTCCTTGCACCAGATCACAAGGTCGTCTGCGTAGAGAGCAGCTTTGATCCCCTTGGGCATCTCAGACACCAGATCGTCGATGAAGAGAAGGAAGAGTGTGGGGGAGAGGACTCCGCCCTGAGGGACGCCATGACGAAGGAGGAACTTCTTGCTTTTGGTCTGGTCGACGTTAACTCTTGCCCTGCGGTTATAGAGGTAAGAGCGAATCCACTGGTACATGATGCTGGACACGCCTTTCCTCAGCAGTTTTACAAGGAGTCCATCTTTCCAGACCTTGTCAAAGGCCTTCTGAAGATCTATCCAGGTGACGAAGACCAGCTTCTGTTCCTGAAAGGCATCTTCAACTTCTTGCGCCAGGTAAGTGACCTGATCTTCAGTGCTGCGGAACTGTCGGAATCCAGCTTGTTCAGGGGCGAGGAGGTTCCTGGATTCCAGGTACCACCTGAGGCGCTCGTTCACAATTCTCTCCAGGGTCTTCACAACACAGCTGGTGAGGCTGATTGGGCGATAGCTGGTGGCCTTCTTTGGATCCTTCCCTTTTTTTAAGATGGGGATCCTGATCGCTTCTCGCCAGAGTTGTGGTAGCGATCCTTCTTGCCAGCTGCTGTTGAAGACCTCGAGTAGCTTGTTCTCTGCTGCACTACCAAGGTTGGTTAGCATCTCGTTGGTGATGCCGTCTGGGCCAGGGGACTTCTTCGCCTTTGACTTTTTCAGAGCTGAGTGCAGCTCGTGGAGTGTGAGTGGTTGACTCATGGCGTCCACTGTCGACTGTCTGGCAGGTCTCTCTCTTTTCTCTCTTCTTGCTTCTCTCTGTTTCTCGGGGCTAACATGGAGGTTGCTCTCAGCTGCATAGCTTTCAGCAAATTGGTTGGCAGCATGCTTTCCAGTTAGCACCTTCTCGTTCTCTTCTAATGTGATCTTTCCTCTGCTGGTGTTCTCATCATTCAACTGCTTGGTGAGCCTCCAGAGCTTTCTGCCATCCTTCTCAAGGTTCAGAGAGCTTGTTTTCTCTTGCCAGCTTCTCCGTCTTGCCTGTAGCTTCTTTTTGAGAAATTTGGCTTTGGCTTCCTGGAGGCGGATGTTGTTGTTTTGTGACGGGTTGACTTCTGCTTCCATTCTGGCGTCTGCCAGATCATCATCCAGTTCCTGCAATTCATTGCTCCAGTAGGGCTTATAGTCTCTCCTGGCACCCCTGGGAATGGACTCACGCGCTGCTCTGAGGATGCTCATGTTGAAGTCCTTCGCCACCATGTTGATGTCTCGACCCTCGACTCTGATGTCTTTGGTGAGTTCGCTGGTGCGGTGTCTAAAGAGGAACCAGTTCGCTCTTTTGTAGTTCCACCGTGGGAAGGAAGCTTCAGTGCAGGACTCCATGCCCAGGGTCAAAAAGACTGGCCGATGGTCACTTCCACCTAGCTGTTCTCCGACCTCTCTGCTGGTTAGCTGGTGCATGTCTTCCGTGCAGAAGGCTAGGTCAGGAGTTGATGTAGTGTGCCATCTTCTGGAGTAGAATGTAGGGCAGTCAAAGGGACTGTTCAAAAGGATGAGACCTTTGTCGTCCTGCCAGTTCTCCACCTCTTCTCCTCTCCGATCCAGGTGGTCATATCCCCAACTCTGTGAATGGCTGTTGAAGTCACCCACCACGATGAAGTTGGAGGCCTTTGCGGGGATCGTGTCAAGGGCGAGGTGTCTATCATTGGGGCAGTAGAAGTTGACAAGATGGAATTCTGATGTCTTCGTCTAGATTCGAATCACCTGATATTCGGAGTCCTCCATGTGCGTTTCTATCAAACAGGCATTGATGTTGTTCCTGATGAGGGTCAGGATTCCTCCTTTGCTTCGGTCTGTTCTGTCGGACCTAAGGCATTGGTAGCCTCTCACTTTGAAGGACTTTTGGGGTGTCAGGTGCGTCTCCTAAATACAGCAGATGTTGATGTTCTTCTCATGCAGGATATGCTCCAACTCTGTCTTCTTGTTCAGGATACTTTCTGCGTTCCAGTGCATGACCTGAAAAGGTCGCTGCTGACTGGGTTTCTTCCTGGTTGTGGTGGTGCCAGTCACTTTCCTCCCGCGTCCCCTGGCGTGACAAGACGGACGGGAGGGACCTCCAGTAGTTGGGGCTGGGTCCCTTTGAGGCATGGGACCCGACGCTGCTCCACCCTGGGGGGTCCTCAATGGGCGAGCGCCATTTCCATCTGTGCTGGTTGATTGTGTCATCATTTGCGTAAGTGCGTGTACCCGTGGTTTGTTAGAATGCGCCGTGCGGCCCGGGTCCTCCGTCTTCAGTATTCGGGGTTTTCTGTCGGGGTTACCTCACCCTTAGCTCATGGCCCGTACGTCCTACCCTGAGAGCACAGGGGAGAGGATTTGCCGGGATCCCACCCGGAGCCAGTTTGGTCCGCGGCCGCAAGCGGCTGATCTCCATATCTGAAGACCGTTCCCCTATCCGCCACCCGGGGACGCGCTGGGTTGGGGGTGGTCGCCCCACTGAAAATCCCACACTGGGTTAAGAAAGATCAGCCTGTCCCAGATCATCATCATCATCCCCATCCTCATTATCATCATCATTATCATCATCATCATCATCATCATCATCATCATCCTCCTCCTCATCATCATCATCATCCTCATCAACATCATCATCATCATCATCATCATCATCATCATCCTCATTATCATCATCATCATCATCATTATCCTCATCATCCTCATCATCCTCATCATCCTCATTATCATTATCATTATCATCCTCATCATCCTCATTATCATCATCATCCTCATCATCATCATCATCATTATCCTCATCATCATCATCATCATCATCCTCATCCTCATCCTCATCATCATCATCATCATCCCAGCTTATCCCCCTCTCTCCTTCTTCACAATGTCAGGCAAAGTCTAATCTCCATCGCTAATCCTCTTGCCAATATAGTCAAACCTGTTTTTGCAAACACCTCTCAATGACGGCCTTCTGCCTACAGCGACCACCAGAAAGTAGCCCAAAGTAGCGATTGTTGTTCTTTATCATTTACCAATCCATAGCGACCGCCGCGTTTAATCGATAGCTTGTGGACAGTCCTATGGCTGATCGTTATCAACGTTTTCGACTGTACCTGTTGCTCAATGCCGACAAGCGCTGCTCAAGCAAGGAAAAGCGACTTTTTGCAGGGTCCGCTAAAACTGGATGTTGTAGGGCAAGCAGTGGTAGTGATAAGGGGAGCACAGCATTTAAAGCGTGTGGAGACACTAACTAACATTGTGTGTCAGTAGTGTAAAATGTTTTTAAGGTACACCATCATCATCATCATCATGTAGGCTACATGTAGTGTATTTGTTGTTTTAGTGATAATGTGATAATGTGTATACACATTTAGGGCTGTTTTTCAGTATTAATAACATGTTCTGTTTGATTAAGGGTATTCAGCTGGTATTTCCTTGTTTTTACTACCTATTTTATTCATGTTTTTATTACTTAATTAGTGGAAGAATCTGTTGTAATGTATGTTTGATGGTGTATGCTTTTAATCAAGCGTTGCTGACTATGAATGTAGATGTAAATGCTTGTATAACTGTGTTTGAATTTTAAATGTGTCAAGCGCAAAGAGCATAATTGTAAAGTTTTGATGTTGCGCTATATAAATGCTCATTTATTATTTATTATTATTATTATTATTATTATTATTATTATTATTATTATTATTATTATTATCAGCAGCAGCAGCAGCAGCAGCAGCAGCCCGTCCTCCTCCTCCTCATCCTCATCCTCATCTTCATCCTCATTATCCTCATTATTCTCATTATCATCCTCCTCTTCCCTTCCTTTCAGGCACCGTCTCTCGTCCTCCTATTACCTGTTGCTGCATGTTAAATTAGGTGCTAGTACAACTAGGGAAAAGCGACATTCGCAGAATCCGCAGAAACTGTCGTCGTAGCGGAGCGCTGGCACCAGTAAAAGCGAGGTCTCATTGGTGACACGAACACTGTGGGTCAGTGGGGACAGCGCAGAAGTTCACAGCCAGAGAGAGAGAGAGAGAGAGAGAGAGAGAGAGAGAGAGAGAGAGAGAGAGAGAGAGAGAGAGAGAGAGAGAGACAGACAGACAGACAGACAGACAGAGAGAGACAGAGACAGAGACAGAGAGAGAGACAGAGAGAGAGAGAGAGATATAGAGAGACAGAGAGAGACAGAGAGAGACAGACAGAGAAAGAGAGAGAGAGAGACACAGAGAGAGGGAGAAACAGAGAGCTATAGAGAAAGACAGAGACAGAGAGAGACAGAGACACAGAGAGAGACGGAGAGAGACAGAGAGAGAGGGAGAAACACAGAGAGAGAGAGAGAGAGAGAGAGAGAGAGAGAGAGAGAGACATATAACGAGAGAAAGAGACAGAGACAGAAAGAGAGAGAGAGAGACAGAGGAAAAAGAAAAAGAGAGAGAGAGAAAGAGAAAGAGAGAGAGAGAAAAAGAGACAGACAGAGAGAGAAAGACAGAGAGAGAAAGACAGAGAGAGACACAGAGAGAGACA
Organism: Littorina saxatilis; assembly: GCF_037325665.1. Lineage (NCBI taxonomy): Eukaryota > Metazoa > Mollusca > Gastropoda > Littorinimorpha > Littorinidae > Littorina > Littorina saxatilis. The sequence continues at coordinate 36,029,844 of NC_090247.1, forward strand.
GAGGGAGAAAGACAGAGAGAGAAAGAAAGAGAGAGAGAGGGAGGAAAAAGGGAAAGAAAGAGTGAGAAAGAGAGAAAGAGAAAGAGAAAGAGAGAGGGAGAGAGAGAGAGAAAGAGAGATATATATATATAGAGAGAGAGAGAGAGAGAGAGAGAGAGAACGAGAGAGAGAGAGATATATAGAGAGAACGAGAGAGAGATATATATATATAGAGAGAGAGAACGAGAGAGAGAGAGAGAGAGAGAGAGAGAGAGCGAGAGAGAGAGAGAGAGAGAGAGAGAGAGAGAGAGAGAGAGAGAGAGAGAGAGAGAGAGAGAGAGGAGATCGATACAGCGAACGAACGGCGACGAAGCCTGCTGACCCGCTAGATAGGCGGATAATCGATAAAAGCGTAGTGACATAAAAGAATGGATGAGGAGGGACGAGGAGGGATGAGGGATGAGGACGTGGTGGCTGTGGTGGCCGTGGTAGTGCTTTTAGCGAGTGATTGGTTGCCTCTGGGCTGTCAGCGGTAGTGTCAGGAAATACGTGTATCAGTGTGGTTTCATTTCTGCCCGTTCCTCGCTTTGATGACAGTCTAGGTCACCAAGGATGAGCTACTACTCTTCTGGGGAAACTGTCTGAACATGAAGCGCACACACGCACGTCGTTTTACTGCCTAGCAGTCGTTATACGAAATTTCAGCGAGCCTGGGGAGATTAAACCCTGGTGGTCGACGCTAGAGTGGTGCAAGGAGAATACTGCCTAGTGAACGACTTTGTACCCTACCGAGGCTGTGTAAGATCTGCGTATAACTTTTACAGGTTTTAATATTCCCTCAGATTCCCCAAGATTCCGTTTTAATATTCCTTCTGATTTTAATAGACTATTGGCGGTCTTGAAAAAAGGTGATACTAGGTCACAAGACATACTGGGCTATCTCTCTTGGAACACACCACATTTGTTTTTAATGTGGAGCGTTTTTAAAGGAATACCAAGACAAATAAATAATATTTAATATGAAAATCACTGCAAACATTGATATCTGTACAATAAAAAAAAGATGCTTTAAGCAATCTTGATACGGGATAAATGAAAACAGATTGGCGTCACTGTACCAATTTTGATCCGCATCTCGTGGCAGATCGCAAAGCAGATCAGTTTTGCACATTGCATGCAGCACGTGCAGATCTGCGTTCAACCTTGGCACGGTTATGTGCAGTCATTTGCGTGCAGATTTGTCCTCTTGTGTAACAAGCTAGCTCGTAAGTAAGATTTTTGTTAACTTTAGGAACTCCGCACTGGCCACTGCCGGCTCCTAGCCCACCTCTACAGAATCCGCAGACCCCAAAGCATGTCCTCCAGACATGCCCAACTATTGCGGGCCTGAGAAGGAAATTCTATCCGGAGACAGTGACTGACTGACCTACTATTAGGGTTTAACGTTCTCTTAGACCAGTTGGCCTATATTGGGACAGGTATTGGTAATACGCTGAAGATATGTTTTGTGGCTGTCTTCTGGACACACCAGCATTGGGTTTGTCTCGACAAACTATCGAAATACGATCATGATAATCAGAGACGAGAGATGATGCATGCGTGTCTTCGTGTTTTCCAAGCCCTGAGACTTTCGCTGTGAACTGGGGATCTTTTTCGTGCGCATGTGTGCACACGGGGGTGTTTGGACACCGAAGAGAGTCTGCACAAAGTTGACTCCGAGAAATAAATCTCTCGCCGAACGTGGGGTTCGAACTCACGCTGATAGCGACCAACTGCTGAGACAGTGGACCTGAAGGAGAAACTGTGGGGCCTAGCGGAGTCCCTGCGGCAAACTGCAGACTGTTCACGTCAACAACCTTGACAGTCTAGCATGGCAAAGGGAACGCAGAAGAAGAAGAAGAAATTGTATTATAGTGGGTAGGTTTAAGTCTCACTTTATTGGGCTTTTATTATGCACCTTAAAAACCTAGTCAATGTGTGGCAATGAAAATAGTCTGATGATGTAACTTTCACCATAACAATCATAAAAACACAAAATAGTGTATTACTATGAATGAATTATACTGTAGTTCCATGGGTATATGATCTTATCTAATTATAATGTACTTCTGAATTTATACATGTTAATCAACACTAGCCTACATAATGCATTGGAATTAATATACATCAAAAACGAATATTGATTTTGGTGTAAGCAGACGTGCGTGTCAACTAGTTTAAACGTAAATTTTTAGTAACAGATTATGAAGTTATGAAGACATTGTACTCGACAATAACACATAAAGAACACAAGTATTAACAGGATTGATAAAAATTCGATAAAGCCTGGCAGCAAAGACATACTGAGAATAGCCTGTGAACAGGTGCAAAAACTATATGGACGATGATATACAAATGTATGGCTACTCGCAATGTTTTCTGCAATATCAAAATCTCCATACTGAAAAACAAATGATACAATAATGTTAGCGCCGCGTGATTATAACGTTGAGATAGGAAATGATGAATGCTTGCTCTGAATCTGCTGACGTTACAAACGATTTTATCTTTGGAGAAAAGAGTAACAGCTGTTCTTCTTTGGTGATGAGGTGTGTGTGTGTGTGTGTGTGTGTGTGTGTGTGTGCGTGTGTGTATATATATGTGTGTGTGTGCGTATGTGTGTGTGTATGTGTGTGTGTGTACGTGTGTGGTGTGTGTGTGTGTGTGTGTGTGTGTGTGTGTGTGCGCACGTGCGTACCTGCGTGTCTGAGTGCCTGCATGCGTGAGCGCGCGCTTGCGTGCGTGTGCGTGCGTGCGTGTGCACGTACAGCTCGTATGCTGTGCCGCCCTTGTCACACAGTCTGGGTCATTAACACAACGGGCTTATCTGCGAATCCATACATCAGTCTAAAGCAGTCCTTGACATGATCGGCCCGGGAAGAAAATTACCCGATTACAGCCAGCAAGTGCAGTCCAGACTCTAGCTCTGTCTGTCTGTCTGTCTGTCTGTCTGTCTGTCTGTCTCTCTATCTGTCTCTGTGTTTTTCTCTTAACCTTTTGTTCACACCCCTTCATAAGGGGCAATGGCCTAATGGATAAACTGTCTGCGTCTCTGGGTTTTTTCTTTGGCAGATTCAAGAACAAAACATGTAGAAACAAAACAGGTTTGTTTATGGAACATTTGATTCGTTTGATAATCGTCCGTATTGTTTAAGGAATGGAATGTTGTGTCACGGGTTTTTTCTTCTCTCGAATGCTTATATATTTTGGAACGTTTGTAGTCTGGTTGTTCCTTATTGTGTTTTATCAAAGCAAAAATTACTTTAATCTGACAAGAACAAATCACAGAGACGGGGACACCCCGAAGCGTCCCGGTACCAATTGCGTCCCGGTACCGAAGCGTCCCGGTACCGAAGCGTCCCGGTACCAAAGCGTCCCTGTACCGAAGCGTCCCACTATAACGCGTCACAGGACTTAGACTTTTTTTTATTTAAACCTTGAGCAAGGGCGGATCAATTCACTTTGGAGGGGGGGGGGGTTACAAAATGACTGCGAAGATACAAGTTGACGGCGCCGAAGGCGCCTAAGCCCCTAGGCTAAATTTTTTTTTATCCAAAGAAGCAAAATAGAGCTATCTGGTGCATCCTGAGCCAATAAATTACCTCTTTTTTGGGGGGGTGGGGGGGTTACGTAACCCGTGTAACCCCCCCCCCCAGATCCGCCCTTGTTGACCTTGATTTGACCTTGACTTGACTAACCATATATTTTTTTTTAAATTTAATCTTGACCTTGATTTGACCTTGACTTCACTGATTTTTTTAATTTTGCACAGACCTTGATTTGCTTTCGGTAAAAAAAAATCACTTTTTGTCCAACTTTTCCCCAACTTTACTTTAGATCTGTACTCACAACACACCAATTTGGAAATACTGTACCCGTGTGGACAAGTTCGGGGGAAAAGTCCGTAGGCTTCCGTTCACAAGAGGGATATGTCTGTTATCACACACGCTTTCTGGCTTCACTAAGCGTGAGCGTCGGAAAAAGTCTTTTCAGTTCTGCCTCCGACTTTTAAATTGTATCATTTGGGTTAATTTGGGTTTGTTTGGGTTCATTTGGGTAATAAAAAACGCTCGCGCTGGACCCGAGTACTCTTCAGACTGGCTCGCTCCCCCAGTATGAAAGTTTTTGTCTTGTGCACGTTTAAGACCAAGTGATTGCTCTGTGTGAATTACAGGCATTCCCTTTGCTATATAATACATTGGCATGCGAGCCGAGGATGTGCGTGGTGACTGGTACCGGGACGCTTCGGCACCGGGACGCTTCGGTACCGGGACGCTTCGTGCCCTACTGCGCGGGAGCGTCCCGAAGCGTCCCGGTACCCCTGTGACGCGTTATAGTGGGACGCTTCGGTACCGGGACGCTTCGGCACCGGGACGCTTCGGTACCGGGACGCTTCGTGATGTACCCGCAGAGACCGATAAAGTTCCAAAATCAAGAATAAAAAACAAGTTTGTGGAAAGTTGATTTGCATGCAAAACGAAAACATGCACAAGAACCTCAACCTATTATCTGCTTTTAAAATGGACAAACGAAATACACAACCGTCAACATTGATGATAACTGGCACTGTGGCTTTTTGTTTGAACTGTTGTCGTTTACAAAATGGACGGTGCAAAATGACACAATGCCGATAGGTCGAGGTTTTTAATGTGAATGTTTCGTTTTGTATTTAATTCAACGTTCAATAAATGTAACACATTCTTGTAATCTGACAGGAATTTTAGAACAGTGAGAACAAAATGTTTGTTTGACCAAATGTGATCCCTTTTTGTGAGAAGAAAAAGGTTGCCTAAGCCTAAGCTGGATCAACGAAGGCTAGCTAAAAGACTTTCAGGCTTTACCATTAGTCATAACTCTTCCTGCTTGGTTTTAGTCTTAAAGGGTTTGTTTGTTTGCTTAACGCCCAGCCGACCACGAAGGGTGATATCAGGGCGGTGCTGCTTTGACATATAACGTGCGCCACACACAAGACAGAAGTCGCAGCACAGGCTTCATGTCTCACCCAGTCAAATTTTTCTGACACCCGGACCAACCAGTCCTAGCACTAACCCCATAATGCCAGACGCCAGGCGGAGCAGCCACTAGATTGCCAATTTTAAAGTCTTAGGTATGACCCGGTCGGGGTTCGAACCCACGATCTCCCGCTCACTGGGCGGACGCCTTACCACTAGGCCACCGTGTTGCGGTAGTCTTAAAGGGATACTATATTGATCTGACCGTTTGGGTGGAGTTCCTCGCAAATTTGACGAATGTGGGGAATCCACTGTACCTTAATCTAGACGCACACCGCACGATTTGCTCTAAAACGCAACACATGCATGCTAATTAATTAAATCGAAATGAGTGAATGCGCGTCGGGGTGATGCCTCTCTCCGGTGTCGGAAACAAAAAGTAGCCGAGCAGCGCCGTCTGGCAGCAAGACGGACAGTGCCATATATGACGCGGGCTTCTAGTAACCGCATCACGTACATAAACAAGGTAAGTAGCTTAGCGGAGGTAATCCAACCCAACCAACACAGAGAGTGCTCGTTCTTGTCCAATTCTTTTGACATTTAATTAAGCTTTCAAAACACTTGCTTTTGCAAAGGCAGTCCTGCGCGGTAGCATTATTTGTACCACAGATCTAATAGTATAACTTTCACGGCGATCTTGAGGGCCTTTAACCAAGAAAAGGTATTAAACCTTTAATCAAACCATGTATTAGACCTCACCCCATCCAGTGCTCGTCACATCATGAATCAAACAAACGCAGAAGTATTCCTGGCGCACCTGCGGGACCGAAAAGCCGTTTAACTTAGCATTTTGATCTGTGATAATTACAGGACGTTATGCCGTTTAATGCAAACAATAAACTGAACTCGTCGTCACGTTTTTATTGAAAAAGATTAGTATCTCTATGCGCAAAAAGATGGCATGCATGCGTACAGTGTTTCAGCCTATACACTCTTTCTCCTGTTGGGTGTTGTTCAACAGGCACGGGGATTCAAAGTTGCAGGTGTTAATTATCGTCTGATGCAGCTAGCTGTTGCAATGGAACAATTCATTTTGATGAAAAGCGTCAACCAAGCACAATCATTGTGTTACCTGACTGAGCTGCACGAAGTGAAAGGGGATCCCATCCAATTGAGGGGGGGGGGACCAGCCGCGGGCTCTCAGTGATTGTTTGGAATCTCAACAAATCTCAATTATAACTAATTCGACGATGCAGCTGCGTACCACACAGTTGGGGGGGGGGGGGGGGACCCACTTTCGCTCCGTTCACCTCAGGCCCAATCACATCTAAACTTGCATCACAAAACAACATTGATTGTTGATATTTCTGGCAACTGGTCTGACACACAAACACAAATGCCCATTCCTGGTTCACATTCTTTTGTTGTTGTTGCTGTTGTGATAAATTCCCCACTGTAAAACCAAGCGACAGACCAAGAATTACATAGATTTGTGTCTTCTGACATGTGCAAGTTTTCGAAAGAGGATGATATGACTGTTGGGAATGACAGTGTTTCGTAGCGCCCTTGCGTCGTTGTTTTTTCAGAACAGGAAAAGAGGTGAGATTAGGTAGGAGCAGGTCCATACTAGGGGCACTTCCCCTATGTGTTGTTATTACTCAGACTCTGAAAAGAAGAAAGTTGGCAAGTTTTTGGAGCGATTTGAAAGCCTCTGGTTATCCGACAATACCAAAGGTTGTTGTGAGCATTTAGTTTCTTTTGCAAAACTGCACACATGTCCGTAAAAGTGTCGGCAATTTTCACCTTTCCCACAGCGTGAACAACGTCGGATAGGTCAAATGCCAAAATGACGTCAAATGTTTCGGCGATTTGAAAGACTTATCAGTGTTTCTAGGACTGCCGACGTCAAACGACATCCCTCATTTTGTTTCCGTTAAGCCTGATATTAATTTTGCGAAGTCTACTGCACGATGCTTACTGCACAAAATGTTGGCACAGATTGTTTTGGTCAAAAGACTTCGCGAAGTCTTGACGAAGTCAACCTCCGTCACAATGAAGGAAGGCCTTCATTCTTATGCTTGTTCGGACAATATTAAACATTTGCACTATTATCACCTTGCCAACAAACAATATTGTTTGCCGTGCACCTGTAAAGCGATTGATCATTCGGTAGACAAGACAAGTCTGGGACAACGGCCGGTCAAGTGTCCCGGTTGTCAGCATCGATTTCCAGGTTATTAAGGTTTTATGGATGTCCTCGTTAAAGTGCACGTTGCCCGATGCCCTATTTAGATTTTGTTTTCCCCCTGTCTCCTTCTGTCTCCGTAATGGCTGAGTATCTGTCGTGGTTTTTTTTTCTCACCTGTCTATTTGGCTGTGGCTTTTCCTTGTCTTCGACATTATCTCCGTTTCTGTCTCTTAGAGCGAGAGAGAGAGAGAGAGAGAGAGAGAGAGAGAGAGAGAGAGAGAGAGAGAGAGAGAGAGAGAGAGAGAGAGAGAGAGAGAGAGAGAGAGATTATTATAAATGTACATCTCGTTCCACACTGGTGGGCAGAGTATGAAAAATGTCCAGAAGGACTCATCTAGATTCCATATCCTCTACTAGAGATCCTGACTGTGAGTGTGAGTCTTCTGAAGATGGACACATTCGACGACATCTTCGACGACAGTATTGATGAGGACTACAAAGACGACGATAACGACAAAACGAATTTCAGCGAGTATCCGAAAGGACTCATCTATTCCAGGATCAGTTGTAGACGGACATCGTTTGTGATTCTGAGTCCTGTGAAAAACGGTACATTCGACGACGTTGACGACGACGTTGACGACGACCATGACGATGACAACGACTACTTCAAGGACGAATATGAAAATATACAAAATGAATCTGCAAGACTAATGCTACTGGCAAATGACGATTTCAAGCATTAGCCAATCAAAAATCAAGAACTATGCCAGGAATGGAGGTCCTTTGTTGCTGCCTTATATGCCAACCGGCATAACGGGCAGCAAGAAGAAAGATGCCAGGAAGCCTGACAGAAGAACCCGAGGCAGCTGGCACCCGGGGGGGGGGGGGGGGGGGGGGCGGGGGCAAAAAGGTGCAGTAGGCCTATGAAATGTTCTGCTGACAGGCGGAATATTTTCTGCTGCTTAGTTGTTGTCAATGGCAACTCGTCTGGCAGATTTTCGTGAGATTTAGAAGAATTTAAATCAACACATGAAGTCGACGTCGAGTTCTGTGATGTGGCATTACAGGTATAGCGCAAGTACGATACAAGTGCTCATGCACAGGGTGTGTATGGGTTTCTGAGCAGTCAAACAAACCTACGAGCTGTAGCCGGTGTGTATGTGTGTGTGTGTTTGTGTGTGTGTGTGTGCGCGTGCGTACGTGCGTCTGTGTGTGTGTGTGTGTGTGCGTGCGTGAATGCGTGTGTGTGTGTGTGTGTGTGCGTGCGTACGTACGTACGTGTGTGTGTGTGTGTGTGTGTGTGTGTGTGTGTGTCTGTCTGTGTCTGTGTCTGTGTCTGTGTGTCTGTCTGTCTTTAGAGTTTTACGCCCACTATTGACTTGTCCCTTTTGTCCCGCTATCTCTGGCTTTCAGTGTACTAGCTGAGAACAAATCATGGGCCTGGTGCATAATTCAGTCGATGACATGGATTCGCGGTATGTAGCAATAGGCACAGCTCTCCAGCCTTTAGAATCTCATTGTGTCGTAACTGATTGTTTTACGCAGAGATTCAGTTTCTGAACAGTTGCTCCCGCAAAGTAAATGAGTTGTCCGCTGTTTGGTACTACATGCATAATTTAACCCTCAGAACGAAAAAATAATATGTTGTGGTCGATTTTAAACAATTTCATCAGAGGATATTAACGTGACTGTATCTTGAAAGTGCAGCTCGATACTGTCACGCGCATAGGCTTTGGTTACTTCCCCTGATGGCTGTACACGAGGTCGAGTTCGTATGTGGATCTTAAACTCTCGAAAAACGTCAGCATCATAGTCCTCTTTCAGATGATAATACTTTCCCTTTCAACTCACTGACGCCATTTTATGGATTTCGTCAATTTCCCGATAAGCGCCACGCGCACGTGCGTGTGTGAATAGTGTCATCTTCCTCCCAATGGATGAATCTGTCGCGCATCTTAGCAAACGATGGCTCTTTATCTTTTAGAACGTTTTTAGCACTTGATAGATCGATCGAAAAGGCGGCTTAGCAGAGAAAATGGCAGAAAGTACGTAAATTGCGGGCGTCATAGCCGACACGTTTTAGTGAACGTCAATACTAGGATCAAGGACTGAAATGCCAGTTCTGGGCCCATTTTGAGCACCGGCACATTTGAGACAGCGCCTAAAGAGACTGTTACGAACAAGGAAGTGACATTTTCAAAGGACCCCCCCCCCCTCCCCCCTTCCAGCCATCGACTCATCTCCCTCCTCCTCCACCCTTCACACCCTACCTACTCTTACCCCAGCCTTCTCTACCCCCCTCCGTTTTGTGTCTTCAGTATTTGAATTGTTCTCTTTTCTTTTCCTGAGTAGAATATTCTTTGCTTGGAGAGACCCTTTCCCACACTCTCCGTTTCTGCCCACCCCTCCCCTGCCCCCTCCCCCTCCATTGTTCCTACTTCTTTTGTTTGGGGATTATGTTCTTTCTTAGTGGAGAGAGCGGTCATAGAAAAGACCTTTGAGTTGTGTCTAAAACGGGTATTATAACAGAGCTATTCTTGTGGCCATAAGGAAGGTAACACGTTGCCCTGAATGGCTCGGAGTTCCTTTGACATATTCTATTCCGGTGCAATGAATTGATATAATACTTGATTGAACTGCGATTGCATGACTGAATACACTGATACATGCCACAGCTCACGTATACGCAGGTTTTGTTAATTGTAGTAGTTCTCGTCATGAGGCCGAGAGAGATAGAAGACAGCGTTCTTTTTGTGATAGAGAGAGAGAGAGTAAGCCAGATATATTTATTTATTTATTTATTTATTAAGGAGATTTCTATAGCGCATAACTAAAAGCACTATGCGCTTTACAATTTCACTAGGTATAAGCACACGCAGACATACTCTGATTAAATAGAACTTAGCCTAGCAAACACTAAACATTTGAGTTCATACAAAAATAGAGAATTAAATTAAATACTGGACAAAGGATTAAAATAAGCTTAAGGCCTACACCAACTGCAATGGGCTATTTCAAATACAAAAGTTTAGTTAACTATAAAAGGCAGTGCATAAAACTCCATAATCCTAAGAGGGTCGAACAAATAAGAAACATAAGACTATTTTACTAAAATTACTTCGTAAAAAATAATAAACATGGAATACAAAGCTGTAATTGTTAACAACAAATTTAAAAAGATTTTCATGCCATATTGCACAACACATTTTGACACACACCCAACCTCACACAAGCGCACATACACACTTACACACACACACAGACACAGACACACACAGACACACACACCCATACACACACACACACACGTGCACTCACACACACACACACACACACACACACACACACACACACACACACACACACACACACACGCACACACACACACAGTAAATTCTACAAATATTTAAATACATAAAAAGAATTAAGTAAGCGTTTAAAACATATTTTACAAATAACAGTTGTACGTATATATGGTGTTAAATATGTGAGACTACCCAATAAAAAATATTTAACTAATGAGTGTATTTAAAAATGCTGGCAGATAAAATCATATCATGAGGCAGGCGTGTGCTTTAGGTATTGTAATCAGACTTGAAAAGGTGGGTTTTAAGGGTCTTTTTGAAAGTAGAAGAGGTTTCACAGTGACGGATGGGGTGGGGAAGTTGATTCCAGAGAGTGGGAACGGAAAAGGAGAAAGAACGGTCGCCTTTGGTTTTGTTGCGTGGGATGGAAAGTATTCTGCTGTCAGTGGATGAGCGAAGCTGTCTGGATGGAGTGTAAGGATGCAAGAGTTCAGAAAGATAGACAGGAAAGTGAGGATCAGTGAAAGAGTTGAAGCAGATGTTGGCGGTCTTGTGTATGATGCGGGAAGATATAGGAAGCCAGTGGAGTTGTTGCATGAGTGGTTGTACATGTGGTCGTGTTTCTTTGCCCTGAAAATGAGTCTAGCTGCTGTGTTTTGGACTTTCTGAAGTTTGTCTGTGAGGTGCTGGGGAATGCCTGTGAGTAGAGCGTTGCAGTAGTCAAATTTGGAGAAAATGAGAGAGCAGACAAGAGTTTTGGTGGCGTCAAAGGAAAGATGTCTAATGCTGCTAATTGTTCTAATCTCAGTGTATGCGGATCTGCACATGTTCGTGATGTGCTTGTCCATGGAGAGGGTGTCTGTGAAGGTCACTCCAAGGTTTCTAGCAGAGGATGAGAGTTTGATGATGTCAGAGTTGCCTACAGAGATAGAAGAAGGAACAGAAGGAGGGACAGGCTTGTTTTTAGGGTGGATGAGGAGGACTTCGGTTTTGTCGTCGTTTAGTTTTAGTTTGTTGCAGGTCATCCAGCGCTTGACATCGTCGATACAGTCCTGTACGCGGCGGATGGTGGAATCGAGCTGATCCGGGGGGCAAGAGCCCCGGAGTTGTGTGTCATCTGCAAAGGTGTGACTGGAAACCGAGTGGTGGCTGATGAGAGTTGATAGAGGTTTGGTGTAGAGGATGAAAAGGACTGGCCCGAGGACAGATCCTTGAGGAACTCCTAGTGAAAGGGTGGAAGTTTTGGAAGTGTGGTTGCCTGCTGAGACTGTCTGTGTTCTGTCCGAGAGATATGATTGAAACCAGGTGAGTGCTGTGCCAGAAAGTCCGAAAGAGAGATGGAGGCGGCCAAGAAGGATCTGATGGTCTATTGTGTCGAAAGCTGCTGAGAGGTCGAGTAGGGTGAGAATGGAGAGATTACCACCATCCATCGCGCGCAGGAGGTCATTCATGACACGAACAAGCGCTGTCTCGGTTCTGTGACCTGCTCGGTAGGCGGACTGTGTGGTAGGAAAGAGGTTGTGAGAGTGAAGATAGTCAGAGAGTTGAGAAAGAACAAGTTTTTCAGTGATCTTGGAGAGGAAGGAGAGGTTGCTGACAGGACGGTAGTTTTTCAGGGTG
>NC_090247.1:36047320-36052320 GCF_037325665.1 Littorina saxatilis
ACTGACAAGGTGGTCAGCCGGGTCAGGTGTGGACTGCCCACACTATACGTATAGTACTCTTTCACAACGCGGCACTGTTTGATGGCCGCCTTGCGGTCATCTATTGGAATGCATTCGGAGAGGTGACATGTCTCGTTTTGTTACCACGAGATCAGTTACAGTTTTTCTCTCTCTCTCTCTCTCTCTCTCTCTCTCTCTCTCTCTCTCTCTCTCTCTCTCTCTCTCTCTCTCTCTCTCTCTCTCTCTCTCTCTCTCTCTCTGTGTGTATGTATGTCTTTGTCTGTGTCTCCCTCTGAGTGTTCCGCTTCTGTCTTTCTATGTCTGTCTCTGTCTATGTGTGTGTGTGTGTGTCTCTCTCGCTCTCGCTCTCTCTCTCTCTCTCTCTCTCTCTCTCATCCGACTCCTGGCACACAGGTCAAAGCAGAGGTTAACTTGAGTGCACGTGTACCTAGCAGGATGGGGGTGATTCAGTCGGGTCAGAAGTGGGGTAAAGCACTTTGGTCTTCAGTCTTTGGGTGATAGCTTTCAGTGGAGAAGATGCCAACATGAAATTGCACTGTGCTCTACTATTTATTGTCCTTGTCTATCGGACACGAAGAAGGGAAGCTACAATCGCCCCAGGCCATCATATACTCTTTGTTTCCTGAGCCTGGACCATTGAGACGGTTACCTCATAGATCTGTTCATTCTTCAGTTTGTCGGTGTCAAAAGTTATATCCCCATTCTACACAACCGTTCTTTGTCCCGTTCCCGTACCAACCAAGGAATGCTGCCACAACAATGGAACGCTGCGCAAACGTTTTTTGGCATCTTTCAGCAGCGTCTGACCATAGTGGCAGTCGTCCTTGGTCGGTAAGGGAACGGGACCTAGAACGGATGTGTGGAATGCGGGTATGACAACTCAGTGTGTGAGAGCGCTACCGTTGCGTACGCGTTACCGTTGTTTTAACTTCCTTTAACGATCCAAGTGTTCCGTTACCGATAGGTTGAGGTTCCATTACCGTTCATTCTGATCGGGAGGGGAACGGCTAAAAATGTGAACATGCAGCCCAAATTCAGCCGTCCCTACCGACCCTACCGTTAAAAGCAGTTCCGTTAACGATCAGTTACGTTCATTGCGGTTCTGTCCCGATCCCTCCCGTGCCCGCACCGTTCCTTGGTCGGTACGGAAACGGGACCTAGAACGGTTGTGTGGAAAGGGGATATAAGACTCGACCACTTGGCTTATGGTGGAGACAGCTGGAAGATCTCTGGATAGAATTGAAGAGGAGTAGTCTTCCTTTTAGAAAATGTGTACTCCGCCTTGCAGATTACAACTTTGTGCTGTCGGGGCTGGGTAAAGGGAGTGGAGGGTAAGGGGGTGGGGGGTGGGTAAGCGAGGGGTAAGAGAGACGAAAGAGAAAACTGGACAGGCAAAAGTCCCTGCCTTGAAGTATTCAATAAAGCCACACACACAAAAAAAGAAATTACCACATAAATTATGCAGGTTTTCAATTAATATTTTTGCAAAGTATCTGCACAAGCATGTGTGCCTCTGTGAGTATGTTCGTGGCTGCTTTCATGGGGTGCCTATATCCTGGGTCAGGAATTTGAGGGTTTCTTTTATCTCTCTTTTTCTGACACCGTTGATTTAACGGCAGTTTTACAGGACAGGTTTTTTTTCCTTTCAGTTATAAATTGTAGTAGTTTGACCTTATTGTTTTAGGACAAGTAGAGCTCGTTCACCAGTAGCAAAGACTCACACAGTCCGTCAGTGTGCCTGAGTGTGTGTGATGGGGGGGGGGGGGGGGGCTCTCCCGTGACCGGCCACCTGCAATGTACGGACAGGTTTGCACTGGCCCAAGGGTGTCCGTTGATGAGAGGGACTGCTGTAACAGCAAAACTAGTGTGAAACATAAGTAATCAATTTATCCACTTGACTATATTCACAACAGGGACCTATCACTCTTCTTTGCATGTTTTTATGCCTACGGATTTTCAAATACTCTGCAACACATATAACCCAAATTCTACATGTGCCCGTACAATACCGCTTCTTTTATGAAAACATTGCTTCGGCCATGTTGATTTTAATCAACCAATTTTCTTGTGCTCACTGTGAGGGAGCTATGTCATATGTCAGTGTTTCGCCTGGGACGCGTCTTATCTGAAACACACACAGGCCAGCTGATGTAGGTTTTAATGTCACGGGGGTAGGTAAGGTGTTTTCCACATGAGTGAGTCTGGTAGTACTGAGGGCAAAGGGGAAAGGTTTAGCGAGGAAGGAGGAGGAGGATTCTCTGTCTCTGTCTGTCACCCTGTCTCTCTCTCTCTCTGTCTTTCTTTCTTTCTCTCTCTCTTTCTCACTCTCTCTCTCTCTGTGCCTGTGTGTGTGTGTATGTGTATGTGTGCGTGTCACAGTGTGCGTGCGTGCGTGCGTGCGTGTACGTACGTACGTGCGTGTGTGCGTGTCTGTGCGTACGTGCATGGTTTCGTGTGTAACTGTCTGTGTTTGTCTGTAGTCGTGTTTCTCTGTGTCTGTCTCTGTATATATGCATGCGGTTCTGTGTGTCTGTATCATTCTGTCTATCGTTGCAGAAAGGCCGGGCTCATGTGAAGACTGATTCAGGTCCGGGGAAAAAAAGATTTCAATCTGAAAGAGAACACACCACACATTCATCACAATGTTAATCGACAAAAGGAAGAAACATGAAACTCATTTAGACAGTGCTGAGTGGCCCTCCACCCACCGATACAATAAAGGCGTAATTCCATCTGCGACATTTGATTTTTCCCTCTCATCAGACGCATTGAATTTCTCTCAAAGGCCATTGCAGGGAAATGTCAGGAGTATGTCACCAGATTCTTTAGATTTTTGCTTTAAAGGCACAGTAAGCCTCCCGTAAACCATCACAGATGCTATCAGGCTTTTACACACAGTACAAACACCCTTCCATTTGAACGCTCACCGAACGGGAGCATCCTAGGTGCCCTACGTAAAGAGCGAGCAATTTTCAAAGAATTAATTTTGCGGATTGTCTCCTCACACAATCGGACCATGGTGCGTTTTGGCGCTAGACCTAACTTTTAAAATCTAAATAATAAATTGACAGCTTGTTACACAAACATTCTTAAATCATAAAAGAATTCTTTTTTCATCAAGACAAGATCAGTACAAAAGAAAAGCCCGGAAGCAGGGTCACGCAATGTCGTGGTTCTCGTAGCAGACGACGGTTTATGCTTATCGCCAGTTCCTCTGAACAGTCAAAAAGCCATCGCGAGAGTTCTTGTGAACCACAGCCGTTTGTTTCATGCATAGTCAGAGGTACATAATAACGTGCTATTGCAGATAAGCTCACAGCGAATTTCAAACTGACGACAACATTGTGAACAAGAGGCGAAGCCTTCAAGGCTCACGTAAGAAATCGACAAACAGTAACACAAACTCAATCACTCCGTCACACATACACACACACACAGTAAGCATAGGTGACACGGTGCAAGAGTGCGAGACACTAGATCTAGATCTGTCTGTCTGTAGCCTACTTACGGGAACACGACTGCCAGATCGACACTGCGCTTTCGACAGCGCTTCCTCGCGCATACACTGGAAACACGCTGTGCAGATTAACCTGTAGGAAATCTCCTTTGGTATTTTCTTTATCTATTTTTCTGGAGCTACGAAACCGAACAATGTGAAATCATGAGTCGTCTTCTCCGAATCGGCGAACTGCAGCTCGGTGATAACTGTATCTATACCACAATCCTTCTCGCGATCTGACCTAACCTTGACCCCTGACCTGGTCTACATACCACACACGACACAAACCAGTCAGCTGTTTTTACCCCCAAAACCCACCACCACCCGTTTTCTTTGGATACACACTTTAACTACATACGTGCCGACGAAATGTTGATCATTGCTTCAATACTTTGAAGCTGTTGCTTGAATAATAACCAGGTAAAATTAGTATTTCGGTGTTCAGTCAAATGTTAAAGTTTCTACCACAGACATACATACATACGCGCGCACGTACGCACGCATGCACGCACGCACGCACGCACAGACAGACAAAAGTTAGCATCGCATAGGCTACACTTACGTGAGCCAAAAAGGAAAACTGGATCACACGGGTTCACGATGGCTCAGGGGTAAGATAAACCACGTACAAATAAATTCTTTGAAAATTGCTCGCTCTTTACGGAGAGCACCTAGGTGTTCTCAAGCGGTGAGTGTTTAAATGAAAGGGTGTTTGTACTGTGTGTAAAAGCCTAAGAGTATCTGTGATGGTTTACGGGAGGCTTACTGTACCTTTAAGCTGGTATAATAAAAACAAGTCGCGTAAGGCGAAAATACAATATTTAGTCAAGTAGCTGTCGAACTCACAGAATGAAACTGAACGCAACGCAACGCAGCAAGACCGTATACTCGTAGCATCGTCACTCCACCGCCCGTGGCAAAGGCAGTGCACGTGGAATTGACAAGAAGAGCGGGGTATTCGTTGCGCTGAGAAGGATAGCACGCTTTTCTGTACCTCTCTTCGTTTTAACTTTCTGAGCGTGTTTTTAATCCAAACATATCATATCTATATATTTTTGGAATCAGGAACCGACAAGGAATAAGATGAAAGTGTTTTTAAATTGATTTCGAAAAAAAAAATTTGATAATAATTTTTATATATTTAATTTTCAGAGCTTGTTTTTAATCCGAATATAACATATTTATATGTTTTTGGAATCAGCAAATGATGGAGAATAAGATAAACGTAAATTTGGATCGTTTTATAAATTTTTATTTTTTTTTACAATTTTCCGATTTTTAATGACCAAAGTCATTAATTAATTTTTAAGCCACCAAGCTGAAATGCAATACCGAACCCCGGGCTTCGTCGAAGAGTACTTGACGAAAATTTCAACCAATTTGGTTGAAAAATGAGGGCGTGACAGTGCCGCCTCAACTTTCACGAAAAGCCGGATATGACGTCATCAAAGACATTTATCAAAAAAATGAAAAAAACGTT
>NC_090247.1:36057320-36189820 GCF_037325665.1 Littorina saxatilis
CTGCGTTGCATTGCGTTCAGTTTCATTCTGTGAGTTCGACAGCTACTTGACTAAATATTGTATTTGTTACCTTTTTCTTACGTTTTGTTAACGTTTTTTTTATTTTTTTAAACGCTTCCTTAGTTTACTTACAATTATTTAGCACATGTTTTTGACCTAGATATATATTGAAACTAAATAAAGTATACTTGACTTCATTTTTTTTTGTTTTTTTTTGTTTTTGGTGCGACTGAAAAGCGAAAAAACCCTTTAGGGTCGGCGCTGAAAAATAGGGTCGGTCGGGTTACCGAAAACAGACATATTTTTCTTTTTGGCCTAAGCCTGATGTTGATTGGGCAAAGTCGACTTTGCGAAGTCTACTTAAAGCCTCACATTAATTGGGCAAAGTTGACTTAACGAAGTGTACTTCACGAAGCTTGTTCTCAAAGAGCTCACTGAACGAAGCTTTGGCACTGAGTTTTCGATAAAAAAAAATCAAAACTTTAAAAAAAAAAAATTTTTTAAAGCTTTGTGAAGTCTTCCTAATGTTAACTTCGGGTTCAATTAAAGAAGGCCTATCAGGAAATTATCTTTACCGCTGTGGTGATGTCGATATATTCTGCAACGATTCTGATTTTAAGTAACTTTAACTGACTTTTTCTGCGGCCTGTGTTGACCCTGATCGTATCCACAGACTGGGCCAGAAAGTTTGTACCGCGGAAAGTGCCAGGATTTGTCTTGGCGTCATCTTTTCTCCAACGAGAACAAATTTCCGGGCATCTATTGAAATGACCTCAAATTTTTTTTTTGAAATGTAAACAGAAGTTTCTGCTTTGTGCCGCCTGCCGACGCATAGCGTCATTCCTGCTTCCATAGTATAGTGCTTGTGTACAATGCATCCACGTGTAGACTATACACATGCGGGCAGAGATCCTACCGCTTAAGCCTTTCATTAATAGACAGACTCCGGAAATAAGTCGATCGGGTTCGAATGAGATGCAAAAGAATGAATAATCTTGCTTTTAGTGAGGCAAACTTTCTACACGTGCTCCGTGTCCGCGTGTTCCAGACACACCCCTCGCTATAGCAACTGACGTAGCATGTCACGTGACAAGAGTTTCAGTACCTCAATAAAAGCAGGAGTATTCACTCTTTCACAACTCATACATACACGACAGAGTTATTTCCGAATATCGTCTATTGGGCGAAGTCGACTTCGCGAAGTGTACTTGACGAAGCTCGCTGCACAAAACTTTGGCACTGAGCCTTTTCGGTAAAAAGACTTCGTGAAGCCCTCGCGAAGTCGACTTCGGGCTCGATTGAGGACGACCCTCAGGCGGTGTCGATTTATCTTGCGACGCTTCCGATTAAATGACTTGACCTTTCTGCAGTCTATGCGGACCCTGACCGTATCCACAGTCTGGGCCAGAATATGACGGCTTACTAGTGCCAAAACCTGGGGTTACCCATTATCACGTGATAATTACTAATTAACGCTGTCAGTTACTGTTTTCATTTGTTAGTTACTAATTTTCACGGGAAAATTAGTAATTTTCACGGGAAAATGACTAATTTTTAGTTTTGGCACAAGCAATCCGTCAGGAAGTGAGCCAAAACTAAAAATTAGTAATTAACAGGTGAAAGTTAGTCATTTTCCCGGGAAAATGAGTAATTAACACGTGAAAATGGTAATTATCAAGGGAAAATTACTAATTTTCCCTTGATAATTACAATTATGAGGTTTTGGCACTAGTAAGCCCTATGACGGCTTACTAGTGCCAAAACCTGGGGTTACCCATTATCACGTGATAATTACTAATTAACGCTGTCAGTTACTGTTTTCGCCTGTTAGTTACTCATTTTCACGGGAAAATGACTAATTTTTAGTTTTGGCACTAGCAATCCGTCAGGAAGTGAGCCAAAACTAAAAATTAGTAATTAACAGGTGAAAGTTAGTAATTATTCCGGGAAAATTAGTAATTATTCCGGGAAAATTAGTAATTTTCCCGGGAAAATTAGTAATAAACACGTGAAAATGGTAATTATCAAGGGAAAAATTTTCCTTTGAAAATTACAATTATGAGGTTTTGGCACTAGTAAGCCGTCATACCAGAACCCATCGCCCCATCGCTGATCGTAACCAACACTTTGTATTTTTAGACAATTTTTATTTTTGCCTTCTGTTTGGGCGCCACAAACTGGAAATGTGCTCTACTTTCTATTTTGTCACTTCTTGGGAGGGGGGAGGGGGAGGGGGGGCGCAGTTTGTGGACACATTTGCAGTTTATGGAGCACAAACTATCGCCCTTTTTACATTTAGTCAAGTTTTGACTAAATGTTTTAACGTAGAGGGGGGAATCGAGACGAGGGTGTGGTGTATGTGTGTGTGTGCGTGCGTGTGTGTAGAGCGATTCAGACCAAACTACTGGACCGATCTTTATGAAATTTGACATGAGAGTTCCTGGGATTGATATCCCGGAACTTTTTTTTCTTTTTTTTGATAAATGTCTTTGATGACGTCATATCCGGCTTTTCGTGAAAGTTGAGGCGGCACTGTCACGCTCTCATTTTTCAACCAAATTGGTTGAAATTTTGGTCAAGTAATCTTCGACGAAGCCCGGACTTCGGTATTGCATTTCAGCTTGGTGGCTTAAAAATTAATTAATGACTTTGGTCATTAAAAATCTGAAAATTGTAAAAAAAAAATTTTTATAAAACGATTCAAATTTACGTTTATCTTATTCTCCATCATTTGCTGATTGCAAAAACATATAAATATGTTATATTTGGATTAAAAACAAGCTCTGAAAATTAAATATAAAAAAATTATTATCAAAATTAAATTGTCGAAATCAATTTAAAAACACTTTCATCTTATTCCTTGTCGGTTCCTGATTCCAAAAACATATAGATATGATATGTTTGGATTAAAAACACGCTCAGAAAGTTAAACCGAAGAGAGGTACAGAAAAGCGTGCTATCCTTCTCAGCGCAAGTACTACCCCGCTCTTCTTGTCAATTTCACTGCCTTTGCCGTGCGCGGTGGACTGACGATGCTACGAGTATACGGTCTTGCTGCGTTGCATTGCGTTCAGTTTCATTCTGTGAGTTCGACAGCTACTTGACTAAATATTGTATTTTCGCCTTACGCGACTTGTTTATTACTGTCATTGATTGCCAATGATACCAGTCACAATAAGAGGAATACGCTTTCACCTACCTACCTTTACAATAAAGTTGGCGTTGTCGATATATTCGATTATATTGCAACTCTTGAGATGAAGTCCCTTTTCTACGGCCTGTGTCGATCGACCCTGACCTAGGTTAATATCCTGAGACTGGGCCAGGGTTGCCCCGTCACCGTTCACAGTCCCGCCACAGGCACAGGACAGTATGTGGGTCGGGGGGGGGAGGTACGTGTGTCAGTGGGGTGGGACTGTTTTTCTCCTTCCTTCTTCGCACACACAGTGAGTGTGTGTGTGTGTGTGCGTGTGCGCGAGCGTGTGTGTGCGCGCGCGCGTGTGTGTGTGTTATAATATTGTGTGCATGCGTGCGTGTGTGAGGGTGTATGTGTGTGTGTGTGTGAACTTGAGAAGGTAGGAGTACGTGCTCTCCTTCACCCTACCCCACCCCAAAGCTAGGTGTTTCTGATGTAACCTAGAGCAGTACAGTGCCGGTTCAAACCGCTTTCTTTTGTATTAGGAGGTAGGTGGACGGCACTCGCCCCCCGATAGGGATTATGACGAGTACTTGGCTTGTTTTCCTTTCACGCAACGTGTAGCGGGCTGGGATAATCTGCAGTGCGTCGTCGGTCCTGCTGAAGTTACATAATTATACTGTATATATGAGCGGAGCCCCTTAGCTGAGTACAATGGAGCTATGTGTGTGCACAGTAGATCCAATCTCATTGCAACTGAAAGAAATCTTGCTGGATGGTTCTTTTTGCTGAAAATCTTGGCACTGTGTGAAGAACTCAGAACTCAGAACTCAGAACTCATTTAATTGTCATAAAAACACAGTAAAGGGTTTATCAGACACGAAGTGGATATTTGTAAAGACAAGAAGAAATATCGTCCATGGAGCAGTGATTACAACATTGTTATGTATCTGTAGTTATGTCATTATTGCGTATAATCATGCAGTTGTATACAAATTCAGCAAGTTGTTGCTGTATCGATACGTCTTGCATCGTCATCAGCTGACTCGGATTTCGAGCATTCGAGTGTGTGTGTGTGTGTGTGTGTGTGTGTGTGTGTGTGTGTGTGTGTGTGTGTGTGTTTGTGTGTGTGTCCGTATGTACGTGTGAGTGTGTCCGTGTGTGTGTGGCATCTGTGTGTGTGTGCGTGCGTACGTACGTGGGTGTGTGGGTGTGTGGGTGGGTGGGTGCATGCACGTGTGTATGGAAAGCCGTTTGGCTCATAACCATTGCACGTGTAATAAATAATTCATACACGTGTAATAAATAAGTTATACACGTGTATTTATTTCTTACACGTGTATGAATTATTTATTACACGTTTATTAATCATTTATTACACGTGCATTAATCATTTATTACACGTGTATTAATCATTTATTACACGTGTAATAATCATTTATTGCACGTGTATTAATCATTTATTACGCGTGTATTAATCATTTATTACACGTGTATTAATCATTTTTTACGCGTGTAATGGATATGAGCCAAACGGCTTTCCATACGTGTGAACGGGTGTGCTGCTGTTGTCGAGTGCTTGACGTGAAATTGCCGAGGGTTTTATCGTCTTCTTTTTAAAATTGCAACAAAACTGTTTTGTAGGCTACAACTGTCTGTTCCTTGACCAAAAAATACCGATGGTTTCATTGATCGGAGTATTACCAGATTTTAAAACCAAGCTAGTCGGACGGCAGACGACCTTCGTCAGACGCCTTCATCGGACGCCCAACTTTGTGACGTCCCTGGAGATGACGCGTAGAGTTGTCAAACAGCGCAGAAGAAGAACGCGTATGAGTCGATCGCAGAAATGGCGCAAGAAGAAGTCATGCATCAAGCGCCTGTGGTCACCGTGACAGCTCACTGTACGTGAAGATAAAGATTGAATGAAGGGTCAAAACCTATATACCTCACGTGTGTCATGAATACTTTATGTCTTGCGACAGGTGCAGTTCGTGGTCAGATTGAAACAGAGATAGCCGTAACTGTCAGCACTATGGCCACACACCTTATTATAAGGACTGGTTAAATTGCTATTGTGAATGATGTTGAGGGAATAAAGAAAGATAGACTATGCAAGATGGCACAATTTGATTTCTTTTTTTCGGTCTGTTAGTCTGTCCATCTGGTAGTCTGCCTGTCTGTATTTTGCATTGTGATCATTTTGTGTGTGAAATACTCTGTCTTTTTTGTCTGTCTGTCTGTCTGTCTGTCGCTCTCTCTCTCTCTCTCTCTCTTTCTGTTTCCCTCTCTCTCTCTCTCTGCATGTGAATGTGAATGTGTGCGTAAGTGCGTGCGTGACGGTTCGTCTGTCTGTCTGTCTGCCTGTCTGTCTGTCTGCCTGTCTGTGTCTCAGTGTCTGCGTGTCTGTGTGCCAGTATATGTGTTTGTATGTCTGTATGTGAGAGACAAAACGACGCCGGTCATAGTCAAACTGCAACCAAATCCGTGATGACATCTTTGAAGCAGCGGTCGGCCGGAAGCGGAACAACTTGAGCCTGTGGCTGATACGATGATGATGATGCACAAAGCACTTACTGCTCTCTTGGGGATTCTCCGCCTGTACAGCTTATGCAGTCGCAGTCCTAACGCGTTACGCTGGTTTTACTGTACCCATCTCTGAATTGTAACGCCTGCTTCGTCTGTTGGGTACGAACTACCGCGTTACAATGAAGACAATTCCGGAAAACAAGTCTGTCATTTTTGTGAGGGTTGTGGAAGAGTTGCTTTTCTTGAAAACACCGAGGTCAACAAACCCACGTGACATTGTAGGCCAATCACTAGCGAGCGGCGTGTCGGCTCCACACGTGGCGGGCGATCGGGCTGAAGTGCACGAAGCGAAAACTGGGTACCATCCAAATGGGCGAGAACAAACTGCGAGGTATGATTCGTTGAAATCACACCAAATCTCAATGTCAACCAATCCAACACCGCGGCTGACTCCCACCCGGTTGGTAACGTTCTCGTGCACCGTGGCCCCGGGCACAATATATGGGGCGCGATCACTTCGGCAATGCCGATAGTCATCTCCGATATCAGTGCACACGTTCCAACGAAAAGATCGTTAGAAAATATGTTGAGCAAACAGTGCACACAACGCAGATGGGAGCTAATTCAATTTTAATGGGATTTCAGTCGTTCGCATGATTTCACTGGAACAGATCGCCGACCACGCGAGGAGACACGCCGCTCGCTAGCGATTGGTCTACAATGTCACGTGTTGTTTGCCCCGGTATGCCTATTGGTGAGTAACTATTCCAAAACCAAATAAAATTTGACAGAGGTATTTCCAAACATCGTCTGTAAAGCACTGGGTGCAAAAAACTGCGTTTTGGTGATTGTAGCTTAACGTTCCTTCAAACGATTTAGCTACCCGGCCGGGGCTGTCAACTGCGTCTTATAATCATTTTTTGTTGAACTGCAGTTTGCGTGCAGTCTTCGACAATCACCACTATAAATAATCACACCAGAAATACAGCAGCAGGCCTTTGCAGTCGATCCGTGACTTTTTATTGATAATTTTTATTTTTATTTTATTTATTTATTTATTCCTTTATTTATTTATTTTTCCAAAACTTCGAAGGACGGACTGCCAATATGTAGATCTGCATGCTTCAAGTTGCAAGCTGTTCTTATCATTACTTTTGTTGTGTGTGCAATTTTCATTCATTATTAATGTCCTGCGCAGATTCTTAAATGATCCTACCTGGTTAAAAGAGCACACCAAATGGAGAATAAAAACGAAAAGGGCAACAACAACAACAAAAAAGAAAAGGCTTTCCTAGTGAAGCGCAATCGCTAAAGCGAATGCACCAGCAATTTCAGATGGAAAGGATTAGTTTTCGAGGTCACTGTGCATTCTTTCATGAAAACGTTACTTCTCAAATACTTTATTTTATTGCGGCAGATGTTGTTCTGGATAACGGACACTCACATGTGCTTGTATATTTTTAAGCGCTGAGCTCATTCGGTCCTTAGTTTTTATCAGTTGATCTTTCTGCCGTCGATAGCGAATACCGTCTATTATCTATACTGCTGTTAAACGGAGGTATACGAAGAAGTACTTGACAGAAATGCAATCGGCTATACACTAGCATTTATCAGTTATCTATACTTGTGCTGTATAAGAGGTGACACTGCATAACCTCGATTTATCAGTGATCTATACTATTGGTCTATAAAACGTTGCAGATGCCAGTAAACTCAACTAGTCGAGATAAAGAGGCTGAGCTAGGCGCTTAAGATACAAGCCCATGTGTGTGTCCATTATCAAGAACAACATCTTCTGCATCCTACCAAGCTTGGAACACGGTGATGCAAGCTCCTGTGCAGACACCTCAGCAGAGACACACTTGCAACCGGTTTGTTTCAGGTGTGAGTGATTAATGTCAATGAAGATCGTGACTTTAATAAATAAGGCAACAAATAAGGATGCTTCTGGCGTGGACTAATACAATCTGATACATTAAAGTTCAACGCACGATATACACCGAGTCCAAAAGGAGACTGCAATATATACAGGGTGATGATATCCTGAAGTATTATATTATTAACATTTAAAGAGGAATCAGAAGAGTAGGCTTACCACTACCCTGACAAGCAAGCGAGCACGAACTGAAGACACCCCCCTCCCCTCCCCCCCCACCCCCCCCCCCCTTTCGCGTTTTAAGGTAGTCCTTCGCGTCTTAAGGATTTGGCTGACCATCTCAGATAAGGCCGGGAGTTAACATTGGATAAAGCCATGTTTCAACTAGGACACATTTGAAAAACCAATTGTCTGACTGCTTTTTGTGCAAAATGGGATTTTCTTCATGAATTAATTTGAAAAAAGCCACCGGTAGGCCTACTTTCCCAGAAACGTAAGTATTCAGGATGTTGGCTTTCGGTACGCGTGTGCAAGTGGAGAGATGTAGAAGCGCGGCCATTTGTAGATTTGAGATAGTGAGCAGAAGTGTTCTCACGGAAAGGACTGTGTCTTTACAGAGGAAGAAGGTTCCCATTACTGTGACTGACGATCACGATCTGAAGATATGTATCTCGTTCCCAGCACTGATCAGCGTGTATTGAAATGATTCTCCTTGACATTTCAGTGCAATGTGGTGAAAGATAACTAATACGGATTTACGCTCGTCGAACCTCGCAACGTGTCAGACTGCAGTATGAACCACGCTAATTTTATTAGTCACTAGTCATTTTAGCTCATTATAAATATTTGAACTACTTCAGGTGTTTTTGTTTGCTTTGACTGAGAATAATAATAATGATAATAATAATAATAAAAAGAAGTTTACTGAACGTTTAATTATAGACAAAGGAAAAATTCAACAGAACTTCGAACTACTGGTCATGAAAGTCGACTAACAAGATATACAACAGGCATATGATAATGAAGAGTGGTTGAAGTCTTTTCAGCTTTTTTCTTGCTGTAGATGCTGTTTTGATTTTTTTTTTAAACATGAAAGTATCATTCAATATCTTCTATACTGTATTAGACTACCATGACATGAATACCTTCTTCATATTTACTCCTGAGTTTTCATGCGCCTGTGCCGGGTAGTTCTGAATAAGTATATATATACGACTTTAGCTCTTCTGTACCGTACGTACCAAGTCACACATCACAATTGAAACCTTGGTCAAGTCTACTGAAATGATTGTTTTCATGCGCCTGTGGCTGCTGCGACGGCAGATGATTTTGGGAACGATGATTTGCCCTGTATGCACTCACAAATTATGTGTTTTTCTTCTATGCACTCTGAACAATTAATACTCTTTATATTTTTCACAGCAGATGCCGCTCGGTAACAGACCGCAACATGTTTTCATTCACGACGTTTTTAGTGGCCCCGCTGGTCGTAATTTTACTACGTGTGATTGTTTGTGTGTGTGTGTGTGTGTGTTTGTGTGTGTGTGTGTGTGTGTGTGTGTGTGTGTGTCTGTGTGTCTGTGTGTGTCTGTGTTTAGCGCAAGTGTGCGTGTGTGTGTCTGTGTGTCTGCCTGCGTGTATGTTTGTCTGTGTGTCTATCCGTGCGCGTGTAAACCGAGCTTTACCAATCTAATGGCAAACTGACAAAAACATTCAAATACTAACATCATAACTACTCAGCTTGAAAAATAGAGAGAAGCATGCACATTCACACATTCTATTTACCCTTGATCAATACTTTCTGTAAAGTATATATAGCTATCACGCTTTTTGACCTAGGTATTGACTGGTTACGAAACGGAAACCTTTTCAAAGCTGAATACGGAAAGATTTCAAAGAGCGTCATTGGGCCCAGTGCACTGCGGTTGTGTGTAATGTATATTTGCAGACATGTCGCAAATACTGATAGCCTGACCTGGTCTTTGTGAAATGGGTATGTCGAACCAGTCTATAAATGTAGGCTTGGTCTGCATAGCCTCAAATGCAGTTTTTGGGCCGATAGACTGACACACCAAGTATAGCCTTCTGTATATAGCGGCACGCATGGACGCGCCGCTTGCGCACACATGAGCTCAAGCACATAAAAACATATGATTATTCAGGAGCACCGACAGTCTCACTGACGCGCGCACGCGAACACACAAACGGTTCAGTACAACTACACAACTGCTTAACATCTATGACTGAAAATCAGCATCAAGAATAGCTTCTGGCCCAGGGATATGACGTTAATTAATGTACTTCTACTTCTGGTTAGAGTGTGTGTGTGTGTGTGTGTGTGTGTGTGTGTGTGTGTGTGGCGCGCGCGCGCGCGCGCGCGTGTGTGTGTCTGTGTGTGTGTGTGTGTGTCTGTGTGTGTGTGTGTGTGTGTGTGTGTCAGTTTAGCGCAACTGTGCGTGTGTCTGTCTGTGTGTCTGTCTGCGTGTATGTTTGTCTGTGTGTCTATCCGTGCGCGTGTAAACCGAGCTTTACCAATCTAAAAAACAAAAACAAAAAATTCAAATACTAACATCACAACTACTCAGCTTGAAAAATAGAGAGAAGCATGCACATTCACACATATATTTACCCTTGATCAATACTTTCTGTAAAGTATATATATAATAGCTATCACGCTTTTTGACCTAGGTATTGACTGGTTACGAAACGGAAACCTTTTCAAAGCTGAATATGGAACTGAGATTTCAAAGAGCCTCAAATGCAGTTTTTGGGCCGATAGACTGACACACCAAGTATAGCCTTCTGTATAATGCACGCATGGACGCGCTTGCGCACACATGAGCTCAAGCACATATAAACATATGATTATTCTGGAGCAACCGACAGTCTCACTGACGCGCGCACGCGAACACACACACGGTTCTCAGTGTACAACTACACAACTGCTCAACATCTATGACTGAAAATCACCATCAAAACTAGCTTCTGGCACAGGGATATGACGTTAATTAATGTACTTCTACTTCTGGTTAGAGTGTGACCTTAAAGGTATACATTCTCCTTAATTGTGTGCGGGACTATGTTCAACGCCACAAATGTGTCAAGATTTGCACGGGATAACATCATTTTTCAATTTAAAAACAGGCCTAAAATCATCAGCATGTCAGTTTTCTGAGCAGAGGGGAACGTTTTGTTGTTGTTGTTGTTGTTGTTGTTGTAGTTGTTGTAGTTGTTGTTGCTGTAATTGTTGTTGTTGTTGTAGTTGTTGTAGTTGTTGTTGCTGTAATTGTTGTTGTTGTTGTTGTTGAACTAATTTTGCAAGTGACACTTGTGTCAACTGATCTGATTAAAATGATTCAGCAACAAATTCCTAGTAGATACAGAAAGCAGCCATACTGATCATGTGTTATAATGTGTACAAGTGAAAGAATGCACTTCTTCCATGTTAAAGCCTGGACATATCTGTGGTGACAAACATGATGATCGATACACGAGGGGGAATATGGTAACTTAAATTATACCAACATGGAGACTTAAAGTACTGATATAAATCCAGTAATCATCAGGGTAACTTAAACATCATACATACGACAGCTGGGCACGTAGAGTATGTGCAAAACTACACGTCTAGCTCAACAACTCGGACTAAAAAAATCGCCAACAAAAATAGCTTCTGGCGACAGTGTTACCTGAACTTTTCACCGACTAAAGCTTGTATAACAACGTCAGGTTCCAGATTAGGCTTGCGTCAGCAGCTCTTGCAACAGCTGATTGAACAACTGACCAACTTGGAAAGGCCTTTTGTCGAGCGTTGGTCATCCGTCTCGAACGATACAGTGGAACCTCCCTCTTAAGACCTACAACAATCTGAGAAAATCAGGCCGTAAAACGGACGGAGTCTTAACTTGGAGGTCAAATTACAGACTTTTGAACAGAAAATTTGAAAGAACTCAGGTCTTAAACAAGTCGCGTAAGGCGAAATTACTACAGAATGAAACTGAACGCACTGCATTTTTTCACAATGACCGTAGTCCGCCGCTTGTGCAAAACGGAGTGAAACTGACGAGCCTGTTCAGCGCGGTAGTGGTTTCGCTGTGCTGCATAGCACGCTTTTCTGTACCTCTCTTCGTTTTAACTTTCTGAGCGTGATTTTAATCCAAACATATCATATCTATATGTTTTTGAAATCAGGAACCGACAAGGAATAAGATGAAATTGTTTTTAAATCGATTTCGGAAATTTAGTTTTGATCATAATTTTTATATTTTTAATTTTCAGAGCTTGTTTTTAATCCAAATATAACATATTTATATGTTTTTGGAATCAGGAAATGATGTAGAATAAGATGAACGTAAATTTGGATCGTTTTATATAAAAAAATTATTACAATTTTCAGATTTTTAATGACCAAAGTCATTAATTAATTTTTAAGCCACCAAGCTGAAATGCAATACCGAAGTCCGGCCTTCGTCGAAGATTGCTTTACAAAAATTTCAATCAATTTGATTGAAAAACAAGAGGCGAAGCCATCAAGGCTCACGTAAGAAATCGACAAACAGTAACACAAACTCAATCACTCCGTCACACATACACACACACACACACACACACACACACACACACACACACACACACACACACACACACACACACACACACACCCACACACACACACACACACACACACACACACACACACAGTAAGCATAGGTGAAACTGTGCAAGAAAGCGAGACACTAGATCTGCCAACTAGTCTCGGCACGCTCACAATAACAATGACCGAGACTTTCAGTAATTCCTTCGCGTGACGTCTAACCCTCTTACGTCATAATGTGACGTCTTCAAATGTTAAAGTTTCTATCACACACGTCAAACACTTTTGACCGAGACGTAATCTTCTTATGCGAGCTTTATCCATAGACTCGGAAATGTTAAAGTTTCTATCACACGACACACAGTGACACACACGCACGCACGCACAGACAGACAAAAGTTAGCATCGCATAGGCTACACTTACGTGAGCCAATGAGGGTGTGACAGTGCCGCCTCAACTTTTACAAAAAGCCGGATATGAAGTCATCAAAGGCATTTATCGAAAAAAAGAAAAAAAGGTCAGGGGATATCATTCCCAGGAACTCTCATGTCAAATTTTATAAAAGATCGGTCCAGTAGTTTGGTCTGAATCGCTCTACACACACACACACACGCACAGACAGACAGACAGACAGACAGACACACACACACACACACACACACACACATACACACACACATACACCACGACCCTCGTCTCGATTCCCCCCTCTACGTTAAAACATTTAGTCAAAACTTGACAAAATGTAACAAGTCGCGTAAGGCGAAAATACAATATTTAGTCAAGTAGCTGTCGAACTCACAGAATGAAACTGAACGCAATGCAACGCAGCAAGACCGTATACTCGTGGTCCACCGCTCGCGGCATAGGCAGTGAAATTGACAAGAAGAGCGGGGTAGTGGTTACGCTATGCTGCATAGCACGCTTTTCTGTACCTCTCTTCGTTTTAACTTTCTGAGCGTGTTTTTAATCCAAACATATCATATCTATATATTTTTGGAATCAGGAACCGACAAGGAATAAGATGAAAGTGTTTTTAAATTGATTTCGAAAAAAAAAATTTGATAATAATTTTTATATATTTAATTTTCAGAGCTTGTTTTTAATCCGAATATAACATATTTATATGTTTTTGGAATCAGCAAATGATGGAGAATAAGATAAACGTAAATTTGGATCGTTTTATAATTTTTTATTTTTTTTTACAATTTTCAGATTTTTAATGACCAAAGTCATTAATTAATTTTTAAGCCACCAAGCTGAAATGCAATACCGAACCCCGGGCTTCGTCGAAGAGTACTTGAGCAAAATTTCAACCAATTTGGTTGAAAAATGAGGGCGTGACAGTGCCGCCTCAACTTTCACGAAAAGCCGGATATGACGTCATCAAAGACATTTATCAAAAAAATGAAAAAAACGTTCCGAGATTTCATACCCAGGAACTCTCATGTCAAATTTCATAAAGATCGGTCCAGTAGTTTAGTCTGAATCGCTCTACACACACACACACACACACACACACGCACGCACACACACACATACGCACATACACCACGACCCTCGTTTCGATTCCCCCTCGATGTTAAAATATTTAGTCAAAACTTGACTAAATATAAAAAAGGGAGTGGAGAGACGCCGGATCAACTCAAACACACATCATGAAGCTGTCGCGCACACAGAAGACGGATTAACTCAAACACACTTCGTTGGGCAGGGGTATACAATCATATTGTTCCATATCTGACTACATTTCACGGGTGAAGCAAGTTTACCTTTAGTAGAGTTTCAGAACAATCATGTAAATTAGTAAGCTTTCAGAACAATCACGTATGATGGCTTACATGATTACGATGAAATAAATAGTAGACTTTCAGAACAATCATGTAATAGTCACTTTTCAGAACAATCACGCGTAACAGACGTCGGCCTCCTAATCGGGAGGTCGTGAGTTCGAATCCCGGTCGCTGCCGCCTGGTGGGTTAAGAGTGGAGATTTTTCCGATCTCCCAGGTCAACTTATGTGCAAACCTGCTAGTGACATTAACCCCCTTCGTGTGTACACGCAAGCACAAGACCAAGTGCGCACGGAAAAGATCCTGTAATCCATGTCAGAGTTCGGTGGGTTATGGAAACACGAAAATACCCAGCATGCCTACTCAACGAAAGCGGAGTGAAGCTGACTATGGCAGTCTATGCTCTCAGAGTATAGTGTGGGGAACCCAAATGGGCAAACGAGCTCGCACGTCACCAGACAATTCTGGAACGCTGAAGAAGAAGAAGAAGAAGAAGAAGAACTTCCAATAACTGATTCCTGGGGTTCTGATTGGTTAACATGTCCGCTGCAAACCTGTTTCAGTCTGTCCTTAACTGGGCGAAGTCGACTTCGCAAAGTATACTTGCAAAGCTGGCCGCACGGAGCTCTAGCACTGAGTTTTAGGTAAAACTCAAATCAAATCAAATCAAATCAAATCAAATTAACTTTATTATCTCACATGGAGAAATTGCAGTCGTGGTAGATATAACATAAAGACAAATAAAGGACTACGCCTTTATAATTTTTCTTCGTATAAATAATCTTACAGTCAATGCAGTTTCTGAGTACTGATCAGATATTGCATGACTACTGCCGGAAAATGGGACAGAGCTGGGCACTAACACACCGTTATAGGTAGAACTGCACAGTTTAATACACACTCCTTCTCGTGTAAATAGTTCGGCTCACCATCTAAGATCTGGCCAGACTCTTACAGTCAATACACTTGGACACATACCAAAAATGACCCCCCTGACCCCTGCTGTGGTGAGTTTAATTTGTTTGTTTTGTTTTGTTTGTTCGTTTGTTTGTTTGTTTGTTTGTTTGTTTGTTTGTTTGTTTGTTTGTTTGTTTGTTTAAAGCCACTGATGGCTTTGCGAAATTAATTCATAAAATATTCACACTGTGCACAGAGTACACGCAGGCTGTTTCATTTTGGTAGGAGACCAAGTGGAAGGATGGTCGTATCCCGTGTAAAAACCTGGCCAGATCGATCTGAGACAGTGAGCAGAACAGTTTTAACGGGAAGGAGTGTGCCTTTAATCACGTTGCAACATGCTAACGAACCATGTCATCGCAATCACACAACGCAAGACAGCACAAAACGCCATGACACGTGAAAACACGTACAACACAACACAACGCACCACGGCACAGCACAGCGCGACACGACACGACACTTCAATTTGATCTTCATCCTCAATCTTGCTTCTCTTGATAGCTTTCTTCTGCTGACTTACATCTGCATGTTTGTTTGTACCGAAAAATAGACCGTTCAAAAATAGGCCGTTATCTTCAAGATCAGTGTGCGTCACAGTCCTACCGGTGAATACAGATGCAGTAGGTTTTCAAGGCACAGTCCTCTCTGTGAAAATAGATCTACTCACTATCTCGATCAGATCTAACTAATCTTGTGCATGGGATAAGACCATCCCTCCATTTGGTCACATAGCAACACTCAACACTCCCACTGCTTGCTGTGGTGGGTTGGATTTTTTTTTAGATTAATTAAAAAACAATTTAAACACCCACCGGTGGCTTTTGCGAAAGTTATTCATCAAACAATCCCCCCCCCCACCCTGTTCATAGAGAGCACCCAGGCTGTTTATTTTTGGTATGTGGCCAAGTGGAAGGATGGTCTTATCCACGGTAAAAGCCTGGTCAGATCTGAAGGAGTGTGACTTCATAAAACAACTTCTGCTGTGCACAGAGCGCAGTCAAGTGAAGGGATGACCTTATCCGATAATAAAAGCCTGGCCAGATCTGAAGGAGTGTGACTTCATAAAACAACTTCTGCTGTGCACAGAGCGCAGTCAAGTGAAGGGATGACCTTATCCGATAATAAAAGCCTGGTCAGATCTGAAGGAGTGTGACTTCATAAAACAACTTCTGCTGTGCACAGAGCGCAGTCAAGTGAAGGGATGACCTTATCCCATAATAAAAGCCTGGTCAGATCTGAAGGAGTGTGACTTCATAAAACAACTTCTGCTGTGCACAGAGCGCAGTCAAGTGAAGGGATGACCTTATCCCATAATAAAAGCCTGGTCAGATCTGAAGGAGTGTGACTTCATAAAACAACTTCTGCTGTGCACAGAGCGCAGTCAAGTGAAGGGATGACCTTATCCGATAATAAAAGCCTGGCCAGATCTGAGATGGTGATCCCGACACGGGAAGGGGTGTGCTTTTTAAGAAATTACTTCGTAAAACCACTCCCACTGTGCTCAGAAAGCAGTCAAGTGAAAGGATGACCTTATCTCATGTAAAAGCCTAGCAAACTCTGAGATGGGATATGTGTGTGTGTGTGTGTGTGTGTGTGTGTGTGTGTGTGTGTGTGTGTGTGTGTGTGTGTGTGTGTGTGTGTGTGTGTGTGTGTGTGGGAACAGCTTTCACTGCATCTAGGACCTCAAAAAAAAAAAGAGGTCGATTTCAAGGGAAGGACTGTGCCTTTAAGAAAACACAAGAAAACAACAATCTCCTCCATAACTGTCATATTTTGTTTGAAGTCAAGCCGCCCTTTAACATCTCCGCTCTACTTTTCCGCTGGCGACTAAAACACACCACGTCCATGATTCGTACTTGACCCTGGCTTGAATTGAGGTCACAACTGTTGTGGGCCATTATGACATTTTCACGGGATAATGATTTCCGGCGTTGGATAATGTCATAATGTCCAGCTTGGCTGAAAGTCAGTTCCAGTATGGGGGTGACAGGTTCGTTAACTCATGTGGCCTACATGGCTAGCTGATGAGGGCTTATTAAAGCGTGTATTTATAACTGCTGGTGACTCGGTCCTGTTTATAGTATCGTTGAACATGTTTTAAAAAGAGGGCATAAAAAAGCAAGAGTTTATGTTTTCAGTTTGAGTGAAAATCAGAAAATACGTTGTTGTTGTGGTGTTTGAAATAAGGAAAGGTCAGATAGACTATCCTTGTCCATCATTCTGTTTCGAACTGTTCCAAAAGTGATAGATCGCTTATTCTGCGAAAG
The DNA here is from genome assembly GCF_037325665.1 of Littorina saxatilis. Classification (NCBI taxonomy): domain Eukaryota; kingdom Metazoa; phylum Mollusca; class Gastropoda; order Littorinimorpha; family Littorinidae; genus Littorina; species Littorina saxatilis. Next base: position 36,074,476 of record NC_090247.1, read on the forward strand.
ATTTAATTAAGATCAAAATGATAACACGGTGTAAGACACATTTTGAACTTAGTAGAGCTAATGTTTGAAATCTAATAAAATTATAATAAATGACGAGAGAGAGAGTGAGAGTAAGAAAGAGAGAGCGTGGGGGGGGGGGGGGGGGGGGGCGACCACATAATAATATTATACGACTCGCATAAAACAATGTCCCATTCATCAAGCCATCAACGTCCATCTGGCTGTTCGCACGCACACACACACACACACCCACATCCACACACACACACACCCACATCCACACACACACACACATCCACACACACACACACACACACACACACACACACACGCACCACACACTCAGCAACCCCCCTCACCCCCTCCACTCATTACCACGTACCCCCCCCCCCCCCCCCGCCCTTTCTAAAGAAGACTATATATACACACATCTACAAGCATGCAGGCCTGTTGCAGTGCATGAGACAATGTCGCCATCCGTCAAGTCGCCAACGTCTGAGTGCCAGCTGCCTGGGGCAAGGCAAAAAGTACAAGTTATTCTTTATAATTCCTGGCTTCTACGACAGTGTTCGCATTTTCCTTAATTCTTTAAGCCAGCTCTCCTGTATCATGTCCATGTCACTTTAAGCGTTGAGGTGCATAACTCATTTTGTAAGCTGGCAGTTTGAGAAAAAATGAGACAATTTATTAAAATAAAAAATAAAATAAAAACCTGACCTGTCGCCGAAGTTCTTGTTTTATTTCCCGCCGTCGCGAGCGCTTATGCGGCAAGGACAATGTACTTTGTCGACATTAAAGCTTACTTTTATTTACATATTGTGTAACGTTACGTGAATATATTCTATGCTCCAAAAGTATGATCATTGGTCCCGGATATATACTGAGAGGCATAAATTCCGTAAACTGAGCTTTAAAAAATCAAAAAAAATCAACTCAGTGGTACATGGTGAATGTTTTCAATGTTTGAATATTTTATTTATTGGCCATTTCAGTGTTTATAAACCTTCGCTTTAATTGATTTTGAATAGAACATCATGAAATGACAATTTTTCAAAAAAAGTGACTGAGTCCAAGCGCAATGATTTCGGAAAACGTTCAGTGTTCATCACCTTCATGACGGCTCTGTTTCAATATCTGGTGTGTCCACCATTCGCAGCAATGCAGGCCCGAAGTCTGCGAGGCATTGACGTCACCAGTCCGCGTATTTGCTGCTGCTGGATGTTGTTCCAGTGATGCAGAAGGACGGCAGTAAGGGCGGCCCGTGTCTGAGGTCTGGGTCTGTGTTGATCAACCCTACGGTCAAGAACGTCCCAAAGGTGCTCAATGCAGTTCATGTCGGGTGACATTGCAGGCCATGGCATCACAGAGACTGCATTTTGCTGCAAGAACTGCTGGGTAGCACGTGCACTATGAGGCGTTGCATTGTCTTGTTGAAAGACAAATCGCGCAACACCTCCGTGTTGTTGGAGAAGAGGGATAAGATGGGGTCTCAAGACGTCCTCAATGTAACGTTGTGCATTCAGATTTCCGTTGATAATGACGAGGGGTGAACGGAAATTGGCGTTGATTGCAGCCCAAACCATGACTGATGGCCCTCCAAACCGATTTCGCTCCATAACGCAGTTGTCATGGTATCGTTCCCCAGTTCTGCGGTACACCCGTAGTCTACCGTCGATATGACTCACGCAAAAACGAGATTCATCTGAAAACACAACGTCTCTCCATGGGCGTTGTTGCAGGTAGGCTCGATTCACTGCCCAATTCAGTCTTGCCTCTCGGTGTCTGTTGGTTAAAGTGGCACCAACATACGGTCTGCGGCACCTGATGCCACCCTCTGCCACGCGTCTTCTGACCGTCCGACTGCTAATGAATCTTCCACGTTGCCCCTGTGTTGTCCTGGCGGTGTCTGCGGCAGTATGAAAGAGATCCTGGAGGTGGGCGTGGCGGATGGCCCTATCTTGCCTGGGCCGTGGTCACTCTGGGAGCACCAGGTCGTGGTCTGTCAGAAACAGTGCCTGTGGCTGTCCAACGTTGGTGCAAACGTAAAATCGTCGAGAAATGAACGTTCATGGCTCTGGCTACACGTTCAATGCTTTGGCCAGCTCTAAGCATCCCAATCGCTTGCTGTCTCTCTCCTTCATCAAGTCGTGGCATGATTGTGATATCTGATACAGCCAAACAGCCAGTTGCATTTTATAGGGCCATAATGAGTTCCACTCATGAAAAAAAACCTATCTTTTTTTACGTTATTGTTTCCCTTTCAGCCCATTGTCTTTTTTAGCACAGTGAGCTGTGGCTGGATCAGCAATATTGCAAAGCGCACGCTGACAGCGTGAAACATTTGCTCCGACACTCAAGATGTCAACTAAAAATTACAGGTTCAATCTGATTTTCGTTTGAGAGCAAAATCGTTCAATGCACTATTTGCAGAATTTATGCCTTTCAGTACATATATAGCTATTCTGATGGACACGTGGGGGAATTCGGGCGCTGTGATTGGATGGTCTCTTCCGATCATCAAAGCATAATGCTACGGAAGTCGGCCATTTTTGCCAATATCCAAAAGCATATTGGCAATAACAAAGACGCATGGTTCCGGTTTACCCATCTTTATACAACTCCTGTAATGCAACCGAGGAGTGGATTAAATCTATTTTTAGATTATTTTTAGACAAGTGAGAAATTAGAACGAACTACTTTACACCCAAAAATCACACGTGGATTATTCGAAGTTTGAATAAAGAGGGCTAAAAAATAATCAATACTAGAATTTATTTTTTAGAACATGACATCATTTGAAACCAAGACGATTGGACCCTGTTGCGGAAGAATACAACGTTGACTCAAACTGTAACAACAATGGCTGCTGCGAGCGACAGTTTTGATCTGAATTTCGATTTCAATGATTGGGATTTCACCGAATTAACTCCAGTGGAATCAAGGGACATTTTTGATGATCCGGCTGCTGCACCGGCACCAAAGAAACGGCGATTCAGCGCGGTATCTGACAGTGATGTCACCAAACTGCTAAAGGGCAGCGAAAACAATCGAGGGGACTATTTGAATGACGCGCATTTGACACTCTGAGTGATTAGGCTGAAATGAAATTGCCTACAAAATGTCGTCTGCATGACTGCATGTTCGACCCGTGTTGTTCGTTGTGTAAATAACTTAAACAATGACGACAACTCGTTGATTACTGGTGGGTATTTGCAGCAGCTTGGTAATTCACTCGTGTGCTCCGCACACTCGTGAATTACCAAGCAGCTGCAAATACCAACTCGTCGTTTATTTTCCAGTAATCAACTCGTGGTCATTGTTTAAGCTCTATGTACCACACGATGTTTCAATCGACAACAGCTAGCATACACTGACAACTTGAAATTCTTCTCGGGAATGTTTTTCAGCTTTACAAATGTCGATAGCATACCCTTTTCTGCTAACTTCCCGATGAAACAGGACTAAACCAATTATTTTCTGTCCCTAAACACCACAAAATGCCCAAAGTCGAAAGATGTAGTACAAACAGGGGAGTAAAACGGAACAGCCGTTTGTGTGTGCCTGTGTGAGCTCAGTTGCCCGACTGACACAAACTTTCGCATTCGGTTTTTCTTATCTCGTAACTCCACACTAAATACCCCACTTCCCCTCTGAAGAATTGATGTACAACCCATGGCACTTACATTCATGTAGTCGTTTATAACTGAGGTTGACAAATTCGCTTCATGACGAGACAAGTATAAATGCCATTCACCCAAACTGAAAACATCGCTGCCGTCTGCTCGCGTTGTACGGATTAGCAGCTGCTGTTCTCTTCTCCTCCCCTTGTTGCATCCTAGTTTTTCAGTTTCTAGTTTTCCGTTGATGTTGTGTTTTGGTCTTCTTCATAAGTAGTCTTGTTCAAAATTAAAAAAAACTGAAACTTCTTTTTATATTTAGTCAAGTTTTGACTAAATATTTTAACATCGAGGGGGAATCGAAACGAGGGTCGTGGTGTATGTGCGTGTGTGCGTGTGTGCGTGTGTGTGTGTGTGTGTGTGTGTGTGTAGAGCGATTCAGACTAAACTACTGGACCGATCTTTATGAAATTTGACATGAGAGTTCCTGGGTATGAAATCCCCGAACGTTTTTTTCATTTTTTTGATAAATGTCTTTGATCACGTCATATCCGGCTTTTCGTGAAAGTTGAGGCGGCACTGTCACGCCCTCATTTTTCAACCAAATTGGTTGAAATTTTGGTCAAGTAATCTTCGACGAAGCCCGGACTTCGGTATTGCATTTCAGCTTGGTGGCTTAAAAATTAATTAATGACTTTGGTCATTAAAAATCTGAAAATTGTAAAAAAAAAAAAAAAATTTATAAAACGATCCAAATTTACTTTTATCTTATTCTCCATCATTTGCTGATTCCAAAAACATATAAATATGTTATATTTGGATTAAAAACAAGCTCTGAAAATTAAATATATAAAAATTATTATCAAATTTTTTTTTCGAAATCAATTTAAAAACACTTTCATCTTATTCCTTGTCGGTTCCTGATTCCAAAAATATATAGATATGATATGTTTGGATTAAAAACACGCTCAGAAAGTTAAAACGAAGAGAGGTACAGAAAAGCGTGCTATCCTTCTCAGCGCAACGAATACCCCGCTCTTCTTGTCAATTCCACGGGCACTGCCTTTGCCACGGGCGGTGGAGTGACGATGCTACGAGTATACGGTCTTGCTGCGTTGCGTTGCGTTCAGTTTCATTCTGTGAGTTCGACAGCTACTTGACTAAATATTGTATTTTCGCCTTGCGCGACTTGTTTGTTGTATACGAATGAACTAATATAAAGCTGTTTAACAGCTGTGTTGTCAAATCGAGTTTTTTTCCAAAGTCAGTGTGGCGCCTGCGCAAAACTAATGCGCATAAGAAACGGCGTCTGCTATCAAAACCTGAGATCAACGCATCGACGCAAAAACTGTCATTTTGTAAGTTTCGAACAACAAATCAAGGTCAGAACAGCTATAGGCTTATAATCGCTATTGTATTTTTAGCGTAGCAATAGGGTCCGATATTTAGACTCGAACTTGACAAGTATAATGCGACTCAGTCGTCTTCGATTCGTCGGCATTATACTTGTCTCGTCTAAATATCCGACCCTATTGCTACGCTGAAAACACAATAGCTGTTAATACCGTAAACTACCTTGTATACGCCCAGTATCGAGTAAACGCCCACCCCCTACTTTTGGTCAAATTCGGCGCACAGGGTACATTACCTAGTAAACGCCCACCCCCCAGTTTCGATCATTGGAGTAGACAAGGAAAATTAAAACAAGTCGCGTAAGGCGAAATTACTACATTTAGTCAAGCTGTGGAACTCACAGAATGAAACTGAACGTAGTCCGCCGCTAGTGCAAAAGGCAGTGAAAGTGACGAGCCTGTTTGGCGCGGCAGCGGTTGCGCTGTGCTTCATAGCACGCTTTACTGTACCTCTCTTCGTTTTAACTTTCTGAGCGTGTTTTTAATCCAAACATATCATATCTATATGTTTTTGGAATCAGGAACCCACAAGGAATAAGATGAAATAGTTTTTAAAACGATTTCGGAAATTTAATTTTAATCATAATTTTTATATTTTTAATTTTCAGAGCTTGTTTTTAATCCAAATATAACATATTTATATGTTTTTGGAATCAGAAAATAATGAAGAATAAGATAAACGTAAATTTGGATCGTTTTAATTTTTTTTTTTTTCAATTTTCAGATATTTAATGACCAAAGTCATTAATTAATTTTTAAGCCACCAAGCTGAAATACAATACCGAAGTCCGGCCTTCGTCGAAGATTGCTGGGCCAAAATTTCAATCAATTTGATTGAAAAATGAGGGTGTGACAGTGCCGCCTCAACTTTTACAAAAAGCCGGATATGACGTCATCAAAGGTATTTATCGAAAAAAAGAAAAAAACGTCCGGGGATATCATTCCCAGGAACTCTCATGTCAAATTTCATAAAGATCGGTCCAGTAGTTTGGTCTGAATCGCTCTACACACACACACAGACACACACACACACACACACACACACACACACACACACACGCACACACACACACACACACACACACACACACACACACACACACACACACATACACCACAACCCTCGTCTCGATTCCCCCCTCTACGTTAAAACATTGTGCGTGTGTGTGTGTCTGTGTAGAGCGATTCAGACTAAACTACTGGACCGATCTTTATGAAATTTGACATGAGAGTTCCTGGGTATGAAATCCCCGAACGTTTTTTTCAATATTTTGATAAATGTCTTTGATCACGTCATATCCGGCTTTTCGTGAAAGTTGAGGCGGCACTGTCACGCCCTCATTTTTCAACCAAATTGGTTGAAATTTTGGTCAAGTACTCTTCGACGAAGCCCGGGGTTCGGTATTGCATTTCAGCTTGGTGGCTTAAAAATTAATTAATGACTTTGGTCATTAAAAGTCTGAAAATTGTAAAAAAAATTAAAAATTTATAAAACGATCCAAATTTACGTTTATCTTATTCTCCATCATTTGCTGATTCCAAAAACATATAAATATGTTATATTCGGATTAAAAACAAGCTCTGAAAATTAAATATATAAAAATTATTATCAAAATTAAATTGTCCAAATCAATTTAAAAACACGTTCATCTTATTCCTTGTCGGTTCCTGATTCCAAAAACATATAGATATGATATGTTTGGATTAAAAACACGCTCAGAAAGTTAAAACAAAGAGAGGTACAGAAAAGCGTGCTATCCTTCTTAGCGCAACTACTACCCCGCTCTTCTTGTCAATTTCACTGCCTATGCCGTGAGCGGTGGACTACGAGTATACGGTCTTGCTGCGTTGCATTGCGTTCAGTTTCATTCTGTGAGTTCGACAGCTACTTGACTAAATATTGTATTTTCGCCTTACGCGACTTGTTTCAATTGTTTTCCTTCCTTGGAAATGTTTCGCGGAGTGCACACACAGAGGATTCTAGAGTGGCTAAAGAATCGCGATACATTTTTGATGCATCGGACTGGGAGGGAAAAGAAGAAACAAAACCTTCATCTTGGACGGGAAGTGTGTGTGTGTGTGTGTGTGTGTGTGTGTGTGTGAGTGAGAGAAAGGAAAGCATCCGTTGAACATTTCTATGCCAAATGACCAAAATATCGTTATTCTAGTAAAGGAACCGCTCATGCAAAGGGTATAGTACCTAGTAAACGCCCACCCCCAACTTTTGAGAAAAATTGGTGCATGGGGGGGGGGGGGGGGGGGGGGGGGCGTATACAAGGTATTTTACGGTAAATAGGTTGTAGTGACGATGAAAAACAATAACCAAACCAACCATCTCAAAGTATGATAATAATTAAGTTCCGAAAAGAATGAGGATAGTTAAAGCCAGACACAAATGTTTCGGGATGTTGGGCAGTGGTTTCGTTGAAGCAGTCTGAGAAAGAATAGCTATGAACGCAGGCACGCGAATTATGTTCCTGTTTGTAGTATATTGAGGCTTTGGGTATTTCAATTTCGCTGTGGCGTTTTACTTTATATACGTGTGCCTATAAAAATTGCATCGTGGCGACAGTTTTGCGTGTTTTATTCATCCATGTACAATCTGCAGTGCATTTTTTTTTCATCCGAAGTTCGGCGATCATGCACGAAAAGCCTGGCAGTCTATTCCGAGACCCAGTATTCAAGGCTTTATGGTCTATCTCAATTTCGCTGTAGCTGTGTAGTCTATCTGAATTTCTCGGTGTACTTTTCTCTCTGTCCTATCCTTTGCGCAGGCGCAATCACAATTTTGACATCGTAAAATAAATGGGATATTTGACCCTACACGTCTGAACAACCAGCGACTGCATACAATGAAACCCTCATTTTCTACATTTGTTGATGTATTAAAAGAAGGACGGTATTAAAATGAAGGTACTTAAATTTACTGAGATGATGAACAAACCCCCCCCCCCCTTTTTTTTTAGTGCTATGAGCCAGAAACTCCAAGTTACAGTCCTTCGTCTTTTTTTTTTTTTTTTTTGGGGGGGGGGGGGGGGGGGGGGGGGGTTGGGGCGCATTTATTATCACCCGGAGAATTCTATTTCTAACTCAAATCTGATGAGCACAGAGGAGAATTAAATGTTAAAGATACATTCCTTCTGGTGTAGATGGCATAAGTAATACTTAAGTAAATTTGAAATATTAATTCAGCCACACACACAAAATTCCTCTCTGCACGGGTACAAGCAACCGTACATCATGTGCATAAGAAGGAAGGCGTCTTTAATACAGCGGACCCCCTCCGCCCCCCCCCCCCCCCCCCCCCCACCCTCTGCGTCCATATATTTGAGATAACTTAGGTCTTAAAGGGGAGGGAGTTTTCGATGGAGGTTAATTGTCAGACATGAACAGAAAACTTGGAAGGTCTGAAAAGGGAGGGAGTTTTAAATCAGGGAGTCTTTAAAGGGGGTTTCCGCTGCACAGGGTTGAATCAAACGATGAATCTACTTTACGAAGTTTCAAAATCCAAAACGTGTAGCCTTGGGTAATTTATTACGTTACAACAACGAGAATAATGCATAATAGGCCACGCACCTCGCATGAATATGATGAAGTAGCAAGGTAGTTCCATGAAACTTCGCTTTTGAAATGTTAAGTTCCTGCATGAGAACGAGATTATGATATACTCAGACTTCTGTCATGCTCCGGGGAGCAGAGAAACAGATAGACCGAAATATGGTCACAGATGTATTATTAGTCTGTCTGTCTGTCTGTTTGTCTGTCACACACACACACACACACACACACACACACACACACACACACACACACACACACACACACACACACACATACACACACATTCACACACACACACTCACACACACACAGCTCTTTACGGAGGGCACCTGGGATGTTCTCAAACGGTGAGTGTTTAAACGAAAGGGTGTTTGTACTGTGTGTAAAAGCCTGACAGTGTCTGTGACCAGAAACTGATGGTTTACGTGAAGCTGAGTGTGCCATTAATCTTTAGCCTCCTTCTAGCCTACTTGGAACACCTACCAACAGTCCGGCAACGGTCTGGTTTCTACCCGTTCAATTGCAGGGATTTTTTCTGAATTAATTTTGTCATGCATATATACAACGATTTTTATTGTTGTAATGGAGAGTAATTTATTTTTTCAAATGTTCATCATGTACATTACTTTGCATTTGTTTATTTGAGGATTTTAATGATCCTAGAAAGTTTCGAAGCAATCAATCCAGTCATTGCTGAAATACAGCGCTTTTCGTCATGGTACCCCTCAAAATGGACGCAAAAAACCTCTTGTTGCAAGTTTCCACTGCTCAAACGCTCCACATCTGCATCAGTAAAAATGACATAACACAAGAGATTCGCAAGATATCAAAACAAAACAACCTGTTTTCGGATATATCATTGATTTGGCATTCTCCTCGTATGTGTAAGTTGCCAAGTTGCGCCTATTCTGAATTGTTGTCGATTTTTTAATTGGTACCTGACGTTTTTGTCAAGTCGGTGACGGTATATAACATGACAGAAATTTTTGGTCCGAAAAGTGCGCCAGATGGCTCTGCTGTTGGGTACATGCAATCACATAAATATGATAGTTTGCCAACAAAATATACAGGATGTATAGATTTATAAGCTGCAGTATCCTTCATCTTTATGTCTTCCGCCTAATTAAAGCTTAAACATGTCACAAGTATTGCTGTCGAACTTCCGCCTTTACGTCTGCGCAATTCCTAAAATAGCGAGTTTGTTTTCTCAGTTTGTATGCCCTTGGAGTAATTAACTGAGCTTAATTACGTTTTGCTAAAGGATTCAGGGTGGTTTTGAATTTCCCGTCGTGTATGCCGTGATCATATTCTTTAATTTATTTGTGACAGTGTGTATGAATAATTAATGCTATACTCCTCAGCTTGATTGAGTATGCATAAAAGGGATATATAACTTGTCCAAAAACTGCCTCTAATCGCCCCCAATAGCTTTACGGACAGTTCTGTTGGGGGATTGTAATCATGTCATCACACACCATGAATACCTTAGAATTAGTGTTTGAACGCTTGGCTATTCAAATTTTAAACGGTTGTGTACGGGTAATGATCTGACACGGTGATTTCTCCCCAAGTTCTTCCATCGCATCATGGCTTCGTTTTGATTTTGACTCTGACCGGTCTTCATTTGTAGAGATACAGATTTGAATTCGCAGAAAGGGCTACAGAGTTCGGTTTCGGGGTAAAGTTGATGACACTTTAGTCTAGACAAGAGGAATGCCTTAGATTATCATTTACAGTTTGAACGTTCTGTTATTCAAATCAAAATACTGTGTTGGGTGGTCTTTTGAGACAGCGTATTGAAAATTTGTTTGTTTACCTTGTGTCACTGCGTAATAAGCATGGAATGAGTGCGCTGGCTAGATTATATCATATAGATTTGACATTCTGAGTCAGACGTTTTCATCTGTCAGGGCGAATGCGTACCCATCAGTACTGGATATAAATATGACGACAAACAAAGATCGACACTATTTGACACAGGAGAGTTTGACTCGACCACTGTTCATCGAATAAAATGTATTTAACTAATTAGCATAGTTGCGAACAATTTCGAGCTAATTACTGCAGGTGTATCTAAACTACAGCACAACGAATGTCCCCTGAACTTTTAAAGGTCTAATGCACCAGAAAACGTTCCCAAATGGCGCCTGAGATAGTAGGCCTTTAAAACCCCAATCATCTCAACAGCAAGCGTATGCGTCAGAGCAAACGCGCGCGCACACACATACACACACTCTCTCTCTCTCTTCCCTTCGGACACACAGAGAATCACACATTTCCTGTTTCTCTCTCTTTCGATTACACACACACACACACACACACACACACACTACAATTACACGCACAGATAATACTAAAATATTGAATCAGCCTTAACTAACATAAACAGTACATTTCTTTTTTTATTCTCTGTTCATAACCCTGGAACAAACAATATACAAAATAAACATCACATATCTTCTCAAGATGGGTCCGTAACACGCCCAAAGTATTTAGCACGGAGGAGCCTTCGAGTTATGTAACAATACATGTAACGATCAGTAATGTAGCAATGAGAAAGTGATCAGAACATCGCACTAAAACATTTGTAACGTTACACTGTACAATATACACATGTTCAAGAACAAACGTCAATAACAACCCCATGAACTTCATTATCACTTTCAACAATCTTGTTTTGTATTCTCGACTTCCTCCAACTCATATTTCGTTCTCTTTCATTTCGTAATTTAGAACTTCCACCGTTCAATTTATAGATCACAAGACAGCAAACTCCACATGGTCAACACGAACAATGAATAATCAGAATGAGAATGAACAGAGGCTTATCATGATGAGAATGAACAAAGAATGAAAATGGACAGAGATTTGACAGATGACCCTGAATATTCATCAGAATGACAATGAACAGAGGCTGATACGAATGAGAATGATCAGACCTATCAAAACGAGAATGAACATAGCGTGATCAAATGCGAATGAACGGAGATGTATCAGAACGAAAATGAACATAATGATCAAATGAGAATGATCACAACTTATCAAAACGAGAATGAACATAAGAGTGATTAAATGAGAATGAACGGAGATGTATTAGAACGAGAATGAACAGTGACTTATCAGAATGAAACTGAACCATAGAGGCACATAGAAAGATAGACTGAGACTGAATACAGACGGGAACATACAAATAGCGACAGTAACTGAGTGGGGACGGGTGAGGCAGATAACGGGGACTGGATTTAAGTTGGAAGGAGGGATATGACCTTTAGGGGCAGGTCTATTCAAGTATCATGTACTCATGATGTGTCAATCGATACAATATTGTTATTTTGTAAATTACATGTGTTTTCACATCCCTTACAACATGAGAAAATGATTCAACGACCCATGAGGAAATGATGATTCAAAAGGCTTTCAAAGGCTTTCAAAGGCTCATAATCACATTGAATGTATCTGCACCTTCTCCCAAACTCACACACAATGGTAGGTTTCAGTTGGGAAAAAGGAAACGTACAGAACAAAAATTAATACAGCTTTTAGGATGCAATTAACCTCTCCCCTCTGGTACTTCATGAGTGTTGTGGAATTATATCCAGTGCTTACAGTTCTAACCCATTCTGTCAAAATATACTTTAATAATAATAATAATAATAATAATGGACATTTGATATAGCGCATAATCATATATATATGCTCAATGCGCTTTACATATTAATTTCTGCCGTGTGAGATGGAATTTTTTTACACAATATATCACGCATTCACATCGGCCAGCAAACCTCAAGCCTATTAGGGCTAGCATTCACCTTTCACGGCCTTTATTCCAAGTCACACGGGTATTTGGTGGACATTTTTATCTACGCCTATACAATTTTGCCAGGAAAGACCCTTTTGTCAATCGTGGGATCTTTAACGTGCACACCCCAATGTAGTGTACACGAAGGGACCTCGGTTTTTCGTCTCATCCGAAAGACTAGCACTTGAACCCACCACCTAGGTTAGGAAAGGGGGGGGAGAAAATTGCTAACGCCCTGACCCAGGGTCGAACTCGCAACCTCTCGCTTCCGAGGCAAGTGCGTTTACCACTCGGCCACCCAGACCTTAGACGGAGGGGAGGCTAGTGAATGGTCTGAACGTAAATCTACGTTTAACACTAATACACATGCTTGAAAGCTGTCAATGAGTTGAGAATTAGAGCATGGTACATCTCACCTTAGATTCAGGTCAAAATGTTTTCAAATGAGAAAACGGCATGGCAAGTTCACCATAATGCCTGGTCCTATGAATTTATTTTGTTGAATATAAACTTACAACATGTATGCCCTTTTTCAGTCTCACATAGTCTATGTAGTAATTTGGGAGAAAAGTAACAAAACAGACTGATTAGGAAAACTTTTGGAGACAAAAACAAACAAGTCGCGTAAGGCGAAATTACTACATTTAGTCAAGCTGTGGAACTCACAGAATGAAACTGAACGTAGTCCGCCGCTAGTGCAAAAGGCAGTGAAAGTGACGAGCCTGTTTGGCGCGGTAGCGATTGCGCTGTGCTTCATAGCACGCTTTACTGTACCTCTCTTCGTTTTAACTTTCAGAGCTTGTTTTTAATCCAAATATAACATATTTATATGTTTTTGGAATCAGAAAATGATGAAGAATAAGATGAACGTAAATTTGGATCGTTTTATAAAACAAATTTTTATTACAATTTTCAGATTTTTAATGACCAAAGTCATTAATTAATTTTTAAGCCACCAAACTGAAATGCAATACCGAAGTCCGGCCTTCGTTGAAGATTGCTTGGCCAAAATTTCAATCAATTTGATTGAAAAACAAGTCGCGTAAGGCGAAAATACAACATTTAGTCAAGTAGCTGTCGAACTCACAGAATGAAACTGAACGCAATGCCATTTTTCAGCAAGACCGTATACTCGTAGCATCGTCAGTCCACCGCTCATGGCAAAGGCAGTGAAATTGACAAGAAGAGCGGGGTAGTAGTTGCGCTAAGAAGGATAGCACGCTTTTCTGTACCTCTCTTTGTTTTAACTTTCTGAGCGTGTTTTTAATCCAAACATATCATATCTATATGTTTATGGAATCAGGAACCGACAAGGAATAAGATGAAAGTGTTTTTAAATTGATTTGGACAATTTAATGTTGATAATAATTTTTATATATTTAATTTTCAGAGCTTGTTTTTAATCCAAATATAACATATTTATATGTTTTTGGAATCAGAAAATGATGGAGAATAAGATGAACGTAAATTTGGATCGTTGTATAAATTTTTATTTTTTTTTTACAATTTTCCGATTTTTAATGACCAAAGTCATTAATTAATTTTTAAGCCACCAAGCTGAAATGCAATACCGAAGTCCGGGCTTCGTCGAAGATTACTTGACCAAAATTTCAACCAATTTGGTTGAAAAATGAGAGCGTGACAGTGCCGCCTCATTTTTCACGAAAAGCCGGATATGACGTCATCAAAGACATTTATCAAAAAAATGAAAAAAACGTTCGGGGATATCAATCCCAGGAACTCTCATGTAAAATTTCATAAAGATCGGTCCAGTTACACACACACACAGACAGACAGACAGACAGACAGACAGACACACACACACATACACCACGACCCTCGTCTCGATTCCCCCCTCTACGTTAAAATATTTAGTCAAAACTTGACTAAATATAATGAGGGTGTGACAGTGCCGCCTCAACTTTTACAAAAAGCCGGATATGACGTCATCAAAGACATTTATCAAAAAAAAAAGAAAAAAACGTCCGGGGATATCATTCCCAGGAACTCCCGTGTCAAATTTCATAAAGATCGGTCCAGTAGTTTAGTCTGAATCGCTCTACACACACACACAGACACACGCGCGCACACACACACACACACATACGTTATATACACCACGACCCTCGTCTCGATTCCCCCTCTATGTTAAAACATTTAGTCAAAACTTGACTAAATGTAAAAAAGAAACATATTTGCCAATAGAGTGTCTGCAGTGCCACTTTTCAGTGTGGACAATGTTTTATGACATAAATTCTGACTGCTACACGGAGTGAGAATCAGAAATGAGCACCAGGACTCACACAAAAAAAGAGCAAACTATTGCATGCTTGTGATTGTTTGTTTGACCATACTGCAATTCTAAGCTTGACGTAGGAAATTCTCTTAAAACGTAGCATGCTATGCTAAAAGCGTAGCAGTTGGCAGCTCTGTTTGCACTAAAACTACACTTCAGATCAGCCATGAAATCATATAATTATGAACTCACAATACACAGAAGGATCCTCACAGCTGAATTGCATTTTTCAATTGAACAGCAACAATCGATCCTTGGTGCTTATCAATCATTCCTTTTACACCCCCCACCCCCCCCCCCCCCCCCCCCCCCATTCTAAGCCCCCCCCTCCCCCCCATTTTTAAAAAAAAATGACACCAAACTGTACAACCCTGGGTTCTCACGAAATTTCTCTGGCGCTTTAAAATTGCCAGTAATCTGCCAACGTGTGAATGAATTTCATGCCTGCTGAGGAAAGGTAAGCTTGAAGCATATATGGCCTGTTTCATCAGCAACAATCACTGAGTCGGTACAATGAGTAACAAGTCTTGAATGGAAAGATCACAAAAGTTGAAAGCATCTCTTTTGAAACAAAAGATACACACGGAAACAAGTCTTAAATGAGTGATCTATACATGTATGAATTTATGTACAGTGTACACAAATGCAAGTTATGCACAATTCAACAACGAAAACCAATAAACCACCGAGTTTAAATTGCAAGCAGTTTTCTTCGACAATTTCTCACAAGTCTTTTTTTATGAGACTCAAGAAAACAAGTTCAAGCATTATTGAAATACACAACATAAACAGACATTATTTCCACACCTGCTAGTGCTAACGACCAAGGAGATAAGGAGGTGAAATTTTCACAACATTTCAACTGAAATATTCAGCATTTAACACAGTCTTAAACCTTTACAGAGTCTAAGGAAGAGTGACCTCCTACAAAAGACTGTAATTAAAAAAATAATTAGGAAAATAATCTGTTAATTACTTATCTCTATGTGTATAGTTAATTTGAAATCTGGAAAATATTGCATTCAGTCCAATTGAAAAACTCCAATCTTTGGCAATAGTTCTATGTTCATAAACAATCAAATAAAGTTTAAAATATTTATAGTTTCTTAACAACATCTGGCAACATTTGCTCCATGAAATTCAACCGAGTTATTATCAATGCTACAAGAATCCAGTAAAATCCTGGCAGCCAGAGAAGAACTTCATTGTCTAATCTATTTTTCAGCAGCGGTAAATTTTTAAATGAATTATTGTAGGGATCAATATTTAGCAGACTTCTAAATCTAAAATAGCAAGTCCTTAATCAGGATGACTGCTGATTGCAAAGAAAACTTGCATCTGAAACATAAAAGGATCAGTTGTTTCCCCTACAATGAACTGACAAACATATATTATATAAAAAAGAAATTATTGGAAGAAATACTATTTGTAAGATCTGATTTTTCTCTCCATTTCAAACAGGTGAGAACATTGTGTATGTGATATTGTCCAAGGTATTACAATTTCAGAAATGTGTATTATGACAATCTAGTGTTTCACATTTCAATCAAGTACTGCTTCTTGAGTTAAGGTGACATTCCCTCAACCTGTTGTCAGCAGGTTGGCTTCAAATGATATCCATAAAATGGGGGAAATTCTTGAAGATCTGGACCAGATCACTACGTGAATTGATATCATGTTTGTGCATGAATAATGACACAAGTCACTTAACCGTTAACGGTACTATTGCGTAAAAGAGATACCATTGGCAGAGTCTATCTCCCATCCTCCATCCCATCAAATTTTATCAAATTATATCTTAACAAAACAAAAACAAAAGGATAAAAAAGAAGAGAAACCCTGCTATCACTAGCAATTAAAGATTCAAAACAAAATAAAAAGCTGTCTGTAAAGATCACAAGGACAGTTCAAAGATTGCTGAACATTAAGACTTCCCTTGTCCTAACTGATATCAGTCAAACATAAGGCAATGCAGCACAGATAAATATATTCTTTTGTGCGCTCTTGTACTGTACAACGCACAAACACAAAACAAAACACGAGTTGTGTGCAGAGAATGGGTGAAATATCGAAACATTATGATACGATATCAAACCTGGTCCCACCTCCCAAGGTGGTTACTACAAGTGTGATAAAGAGACAGTTTCAGGTAAGCCCACACAAAAAAATTTTGGTTTAGAGTAACCCGACCAACCCTATTTTTCCCCGCCAACCCTAAAACGTGTTTTTTGATTTCTAAAAAACCCACCACAAAAATAACAAACTTTTGGCACATTTTGCAAACCATACCGAGACTAAGGGAAGTAACCTCCTTTGAGCTTGAGACAAAATGGTGTTACTGTTAGTGATGTTTTCATATTATTATGAGATCAACTAAATTAAAACAATTAAAAAAGCCTATCTACCGACCCTATATTTTTGGTCACGTTACCCTAAACCAACATTTTTTGGGGAGCCAAAGTCAAATCTGTATACAACCAGTGTCACTGTGTGTTAACAAGTTTAAAAGATGACCAACTTTTTCCTTATGATTCCAGTAACCTGACTACTGAATAAAAACAAGTCGCGTAAGGCGAAAATACAATATTTAGTCAAGTAGCTGTCGAACTCACAGAATGAAACTGAACGCAATGCCATTTTTCAGCAAGACCGTATACTCGTAGCATCGTCAGTCCACCGCTCATGGCAAAGGCAGTGAAATTGACAAGAAGAGCGGGGTAGTAGTTGCGCTAAGAAGGATAGCACGCTTTTCTGTACCTCTCTTTGTTTTAACTTTCTGAGCGTGTTTTTAATCCAAACATATCATATCTATATGTTTTTGGAATCAGGAACCGACAAGGAATAAGATGAAAGTATTTTTAAATTGATTTGGACAATTTAATTTTGATAATAATTTTTATATATTTAATTTTCAGAGCTTGTTTTTAATCCGAATATAACATATTTATATGTTTTTGGAATCAGCAAATGATGGAGAATAAGATAAACGTAAATTTGGATCGTTTTATAAATTTTGATTTTTTTTTACAATTTTCAGATTTTTAATGACCAAAGTCATTAATTAATTTTTAAGCCACCAAGCTGAAATGCAATACCGAAGTCCGGGCTTCGTCGAAGAATACTTGACCAAAATTTCAACCAATTTGGTTGAAAAATGAGGGCGTGACAGTGCCGCCTCAACTTTCACGAAAAAGCCGGATATGACGTCATCAAAGACATTTATCAAAAAAATGAAAAAAACGTTCGGGGATTTCATACCCAGGAACTCTCATGTCAAATTTCATAAAGATCGGTCCAGTAGTTTAGTCTGAATCGCTCTACACACACACACAGACACACAGACACACGCACATACACCACGACCCTCGTTTCGATTCCCCCTCGATGTTAAAATATTTAGTCAAAACTTGACTAAATATAAAAATCAGTTGATCAGTTTACCTGAGAAAAAAGAAATGCCTGCAAATGCCAAATGCAATAAGAACTTGCTAATAATTAAGAAAGCCAGCACTCAAGGCCACAACTTGCACATCCTGTTTTTAATTAAGAGATATCCAAGACTGCTCGAAGACAAAGTTTCACATTAAACATCAAAGGGATTCGATTGAATAAGTGCAGTCAGCAGTTTTTGAAATGTAATTTCATGTTCAAGGCATGTCACTTTAGCGTCCGTGCTACCCTTTGATCAAAGCAAAGTTGTGCATTGGTAATGGCACTTGCAATTCACTAATTTAGTATTTATAGTTACACTAACTGTGAGCTTTAAATTAAAAAAAAAAAAAGAACATATCTGGCCAAGTTATGTTAAGTAATTTATAGACCCTCTATCAAGTTCTTGTGATTGAAGCGCTGATAGAAAGAGGAGGCAAAGTCAGCCACTGAATGCGAGTGTGCACATGAACAATGCTAATACTACTAAAAGCAGAAATTAGTTTCTTGTCTTTTGGTAATAAACAAAACTATGCAAGCAAAACAAAAGAAAACTTGATATGTGTGCAGGATATTTCTATTGTACTGTTGTCGGGAGAATGTCAGAATCACTCAAACCATGTACCATGTACCACCCAATTGTTTTAATTATAAACATTGTGTGCTGTACTTGTATCCAATAGGTTCACAGCACGTAACCTAAACAGTAAACACACGTCATGATAAAAATCCACACAATTTTTAACACACTGATCCAGCCTCAGTCATCAAGTATATTTATAATCCAAAATCATATGTCATGACACAAATGCACTAGTCTAGGATGACTTGATCGTGAATCGAATGACGCTGCCCTATTCTGTCATCGACTTGTCAAAAGTCTGCACTGTGTGAAAGTACTGAAACACAGACTTCTTCGTCTTATGCAATTGAACAAAGCACAAACACAAATCTGCTTTCTGTCGTTTGGGCAAACATTATCCAAGTGTTAGTTCCAGTAACACGAAACTGTTCTCTCCCACAGCACAATATTAAATCCATTGACGCAAATGAGACCGGCCAAACCACTGCTCTCGAGAAGCAAGAGAATGACACATCACACAAAAGTAGATTATAGTACAGTTCACAAAGACATTATCATTACCACATGCTGCACAAGATATCAACGTCAGTAACACAAAAATCACAAATCATGAGTGAATAGGTAACCCAACTCGGGACCAGACACACAAAGTCGCAGAGGTCTGAAGATTATACAGTACAGTTCTGCAACACACTACACTGGGGGTAAGGGGGGAGATGCTTACTAAGCAGAAGTGGTCAATGTACAAAATTTTGGCTGGCAGCTGTTGCAGAGGTAGGGGCGTTGATAACATTGTCGAAGTTACAGTCCAAGTTGCCCTCCAGACTCAGCTCCTCTTTAATAACCTGATCCATGTCATAGTCCACAGCCATCAGAGACTCCATGTCTATATCAAGCGGCATGTTGTTGTTGTTGCCGTTGGTCAGGCTGCTGTTGGCCATCAGCCCACAGCCGGTGCTACCCGTAGTCGCTTCCCCGAGGAAACCATTGCTGTTTGATGGCGAAATGCGCATCTGCTGCTGCTGTAGTTGCTGCTGCTGGATGTGGTGGTGGGGAGAGAGCGTGACGTTCAGCATGTTGGTGTTGATGTTGCTGGAGGAAGCGGTGGTGGAGCAGGTGGGGCTGAGACCCATGGTGAACTGGGTGGTGGTGGTGGGCTGCCCGTACACCAGAGGACTGCGTGTCAGAGCGTTGCGCAGGATTGACACGTTGACTGCCTGCTGCAAGGCCGCCGCATGCTGCTGCTGCAAGGACGGAACAGGGCTGGCACGCTGTGCCGGGGAGCCCAGCATTGCACGTGTCTGTTGCGGAGAGAGCTGGCAGTTGAGGGGGCTGCGCATGCCTTGTGGCGTGTTGGCCCTGTGCGTCTGAGGACTGAGGTGAGTGGCGAAGGACTGGGGGTTTGGGCTGTTCTGTTGAGATCGGTCTGGGGTGTTCATGGGCTGTGTTGGGGTGTTGATGGAAAGGTGGGCAGGGCTGTTCATGCGGTCCATGACAGACTCTGCGTACATGTCGGCGGGCTGGCTAAAGGCGCTGTTTATACTGCCGTGCAGATTAGAGTAGCTACCCCTGTTCATGGACGCGGGCTCCCGGGGGCTGAGCTGAGTGGGCTGCTGAGGGGAGGGGCAGCCGGGGCTGCGGTCAGGGTAGGGAGGGGGAGCAGGCAGATGGGAGTACTGTCCGGCCTCGCCCAGACTGTCGTTCACACCCAGGAAGTTCTGAGGGGGTTGCCCGTAATCCTGCCCCACGCCGTTAGTGAGGTAGGCATCCGAGGTAAAGCCGTTGGGCATCTCAATGCTGTCTTGGCCGGAGAGCTTCATGCCCCCAACCAATGAATCCACAAGCTCTGAAAAATTCTCCCCTCCGGTGTACATCCCCTGCGAACTGTCCACCTCTGCCTCAGCACCCCATGGAATCGGGGACATAGGCGGCACCTGGCTGTCGTGGAGATCGGGCTCCAGACCCGCCTGAATGGGAGACAGACGGCCGCAGCTGCTGGCGTTGGAGCTGGTGCGAGGCCTGAAATCCCCGAAGCCCAAGGAGTCCAGGTAATCCTCGCTGCCCAGCGGGCTTCCCCCATTCTCCTGGGCAGCCCTCAGCTCCCCGATCTTTTTCCTGATTCGGCCACGCTTTTTGTCGTAGTTTTTGGTCTCCATGCTGCCAGCTCTGCGCCGTGGGGCCTTGCCAGGTTTGGCATCCGGGTTAATGACCCACCAGGAGCTCTTCCCCGTGCCCTCGTTCTGGATTCGCATGAAGCGACTGTGTAGGGACAGGTTGTGTCGGATCGAGTTCTGCACAACACAGGAGTATACAAGTTAAATTCAGGAGAATCTTTTTACAGAAATGGAATTCTTACGGTTACAGTTATTGATGAGGAAAAGATGGTGAAAGAAACTGGCAACTCTAAAATTTTCATTCATAAAGTAACAGAGGCAGGTCAAAGACAACTATGCCCCCTTCAATAGATCATAGAGAATTACAAACACACACTCTCTCTCTCTCTGTCATGCTTTCTGTGACCAAGGATATTTTGTGTTGAATCTGTCAGAAATTTGACAGTTGTTATGTTACTTACGTACACGTAGTACGCAAATAATATTTTGACTGCTCAATTTGTTTGAAAACATTGTTTAATTCTGTTGTTGCAACTTTTGCACCAAGACACCCGCCAATAATATGGCCGTGTACTTCAACCTTTGCAACAAATCAGTCTCGTTGTGTTAGTTCAAAGTCCCTGAACCTAAAAAGAAACTGTCAATGACTATCAGTATCACCATGAACCCCTATTTCAGCAAAATGAATTGGGAAGAGGAACCTTCTGAAACCAAGTGACTTCACAAATAATGTGACCCAGTGCCAGTGCATGAAATTGAAGGCACTATGCAACCACAACCTTATACACCCACCCTTGGGTATACTTCACTGCCAACTGTTCTCAGAGTGAGACTATAACAGTAACCATGCCACTTGCAAACTGCGACTTTGGGCAACTAGATCAAAGGGGAAGAGAGAGACTGACTGAAGTCTTGCCAAAAGCAGGCTGGGTCTAGTATTAGCACACCACTGTAGTGATACACAGTTGCGCAAGACCAGCAGTGTCCTGTGTGCAGATGTACCTTTAAGTGTAACTGTAAGGCTGGTTGGTGTGTACAATTAACATAACTCCCTGCCTTACTATAAAATGAGCTTGCTATGCAAATGTGCGCAGCCATACAGATGGGACTTGTTTCTGTGACTATAGTGACACTCCTCCTTTTAAGACCTCTGGATGTAAGGCTTCCCCTCTTGAGTTTAAAAACTACATTTTTTAGGTTCTGTTCATAACCTCTGCAAATGTTCCATTATACTTATAAGACTCCCTCCTTTTCAAGACGTCCGAGTTTTTCTAATTTGTTGGGTTCTTCAAAGGGGGATCCATTGTATAACTACATGTATGCTCCGTCAGCCAAGCATATCTGGGCTTTGTGCATATGATTGCACATTTCTATGCCATCAGCAATTATTGTTTTAATTGATGCCTGTCCTTTCTCTGTCTATCGACTCCAGTAGCTTCCGCCACCATGGTGTATTCAAAATCATCATATTGATAGTTGCATCAACCATGAGGCCTTTGCCTGATAGATCAAGTCCTACATTCCAAGTGACTGTGTCACTGTAAGTGCCTGAAAATGAAATGCTTACTTATAAAGTGTTTGATACTAATAACTAAAATCAGCTGTTACAGATTATTTCAGAATTCTGTGTACATGTCATATATGGTTGTGATATATATATATATATCCATTTTCAGGCCTTTAGATTATTATAGGAATATAACCTAAATTAAATGGCAACTTAAACCTTAACAGAAGGAACAATACCACATGTGCTAAGGTTCTCAAAGGCCGTCAACTTTTAATAATAATAATAATAATAATAATAATAAGGGTATTTATAACTTTTGTGTTGCAACTTGAATGCGGCATTGCATTATTTTCTTTACTTCACTGCACTCACATTTCAAATAAAGGAAGTACTTCAATTATTTTAAAATAAAAAGTAAGGAACATCATATTTCTGTCGCATGTCATTATAAAAAGAGCTCTGCAGAATTAGTCATCATGTAGTATGATAGATGATTTGACAGTGGCTAATGATTCCCAGTGTCAACCGACTGTTCTTCAGATGACAATCAGCAAAGGTTCACATGAAAGAAGTCTTGAAAAAGTTTCATTGACCTGCTTGCAAGGAGCCAAAAGCTTTTTTTAATTTTTTTATATTTTTTTTACAAACGATTTCATTGTTATCATCTTAGGCAGGACACCATAAGACTTGATGAGCCCCAAAACAAACAAACACAATTAAGAGGTTTGGCAGGCAACCAGGTTTACAAATTCTTTTTGATCAGTTGTGCCAAAAAGTTCTCTTCAGAAGCTGTTACGGTTACGGAGGCGTTGCATGAATAGCATCAGATTTCTTTCCAAATGGGAGCATTTTCAACATTCAGTGCTGGTGGCCTTCAGCTGAACTGGTGCAAAACACTAGCTCTACAAAGAGTTGTGGCGTACTTAGCTCTCTAAGTCCAACAGTCACAAGTGCTGGGTATGCAAATCACTGCGGGAATGAAAACCAGCAATATAAAAGAAGGCATTCAGTCAAATTCAAAACGAGCAGATGATTGCTCCTTAATTCAAGTTTCAACGTCAATGATATTCTTTTCAAGTGAGCCGAATTAACTGTTTGTTGATACCACAAAGTTCCCCTGTGCAATTTACAAGTGCTTGCACAGTAGTATAACCAGGGCTAAGACCCAGAGAACTTCAGATTTCTGAAGTGCTTGCTTCTATAAAACCACACAATATGCTACATGTACAGTCACCACACGCACCCACAGCTTTAACACAAGTTGACATTAAATGTTGTGAAAAATCAAAGTCACTGCAGACAATCAAGTCGTATTTCATGGTCTACGGGCATGTGTAAGTTCATTTTCAGGCACACTCTCACAGTATCTGGCAAACACCACAAAATACACATATTTAATTTGACTAAACTGGTGAAAGGGAAAGAGCCAGAGCATGCAAAATGAATCCCTCAGGCTCTAAAAGTATATATACATCTATCTACGACTAGTGTCTGTGTGTCTGTGTGTGTGTCTGTGCGCGATGCGCGGCCAAGGTTCTCGATGGATCTGTTTCAAATTTGGTGATCATATTCAGGTACACCCTGGACACAACCTGGTCGATGAGATATTTCAACACGTGCTCTCAGCGCGCAGCGCTGTGCGCGCTGAACCGATTTTTTTTTTGTTTTTTGTCTGGATCCACTACCAGTAACTCTTCCTTATCTTCTCCAGTGTTTTCAGCAGTGATTATCTCCCTTCCTCCGTGTGGCGTCAATCCATATTCCCGTTACTACGTTACTATTTTTAGAGGGTCACTGCACGTTACTATTTTTAGAAGGTCTCCAGTGTTTTGCGCGTTTATCTCCTTTCCTTCGTGCGCCGGCGTACACCCGGCTTTAGCCGGGTCCCAGGCGCAGCCTGGTATTCGGTTCTACTTCTTCCCGGCGAAGCCGGTACCCGGCGAAGCGGGTAATCATATATATATATGCAAAATATTTCCACACAGTGTAACCAATCTTGCACCAAAAACTGCCAAAGAGTAAGTTCTTTCTAATCAAAAAGGTTAAATGGTTTCAAAAAAATGCCAAGTTGAAGTACTGATGAAAAAGAAGGCTAGTGTCAAGGGCAGAAACTAATGCAATACAGCAACACTGCACAGTCCTCTGAAGTGAGAACCTACAACCTGTTTCTAGATTTAAGTTAACGCCTTACGCTGAAGCATCACTCTTCCATTTCCTCATCTCGCTTTTTTGCCTTCTTGGCTACTTCAACTACAAAAGACAACACAGAACAGTGAATCATTTCAGTGTCAACTTTTTGGGAATCTTGCTCCTAAAATCCCGCCCAGTCAGGGGAAATCTGCACTAGACTCGCCCCTCATACTCCAAAGATTTCTTTTCCCAGATGTATCTATAATATAGTTCTACTGAACACGTGTGTGCATGTATTGAAATCTTTGTTGAAACTCACCTGATCAGTCTCTCAGTGTTTGTGTAGGTGTTCTTTTGTTTTTGAATTAATGTTCCATTTTGTCGATAAGACTTCAGTTCAACATAAAACCATCAAATTCAAAACCTCATATTTCGATCACTTCAAAGACAAAATGATTAGCAGCAAAGTAGGACTCTGCACAGCTCATTTTTACATTTAGTCAAGTTTTGACTAAATGTTTTAACGTAGAGGGGGGAATCGAGACGAGGGTCGTGGTGTATGTGTGTGTGTGTGTGTGTAGAGCGATTCAGAGAAAACTACTGGACCGATCTTCATGAAACTTGACATGAGAGATCCTGAGTATGGTATCTCCAGATGTTTTTTTCATTTTTTTGATAAATGTCTTTGATGACGTCATATCCGGCTTTTCGTGAAAGTTGAGGCAGCAATGTCACGCTCTCATTTTTCAACCAAATTGGTTGAAATTTTGGTCAAGTAATCTTCGACGAAGCCCGGACTTTGGTATTGCATTTCAGCTTGGAGGCTTAAAAATTAATTGATGAGTTTGCTCATTAAAGTTGTCATTAAAATCGATTTTTCGCAAACAGATTTAAAATTGATTGCATCGTATTCTTCATCACATTCTGAATCTAAAAATATATACATATGTTATGCTTACTCTTAAAATGTGATCACAATTAACGAAAATAGATTAATTAGTCTTACAATTAAAATGTAAGAAATCGATCCAAAAAATGATTTCATCTTATTCTTTATCATTTCCTGATTCCAAAAACATATATGATATGATAGGTTGTATTCAAAACAAGCTTAGAAAGTTAACAAGAATACATAAAGCGCACTTTCCTGCTTAGGCCAAAAAAAAATTTTCTGTTTCTGGTCACCCGACCGACCCTAAATTTCGGCGCCGACCCTAAACTTTTTTTTTCCAAACTCAAAAATTTTTATTTATTTTTTGGTGGTAAAGGACAGGGTGAGAAAATGAACAACAAAAACGTGTGAAAACGAAAGTCCGCTGACGATTTGTAAATGTGTTGAGTGTCTCGTCTCTATGTATAGTGAATCCAGTCTCTTTGCGCGATTTTTAAAGTTAGTTTTATTGGTCTACATTTGGGGGTTAAAAAAAAAAAAAAAAAAAAAAAAAAAAAAATCCCGACCTACCGACCCTATTTTTTTTAGCCATGTTACCAGAAACAGACAATTTTTTTTTTTGGCCTTAGCACAATACGCTACCGCGCTAATCTGGCGTGTCAATATCACTACGTTTTGCACGTGGGAGGTGAGCGATTTCCTTCACGCGAGGATTGAGGAAGCTGTACTGTCTTGGTGAAAAAATACAGTGCGTTCAGTTTCATCCTGTGAGTTCGACAGCTTGACTAAATGTAGTAATTTCGCCTTTCGCGTAAAGACCATTAATTTTTGACTGCAGAGAGAGAGAGAGAGAGAGAGAGAGAGAGAGAGAGAGAGAGAGAGAGAGAGAGAGAGAGAGAGAGTTAGTTATATCAGGGTAAGGCAGGCAAGCAGGCCAGGGTGATCTTAGGTCTATTTTAGGCCACCGGGGTCTACAACCCCAGACAGCTGACGAGAGTAGAGAGCGGCATACGGTATAGCACACACCGCGCCTGGCAAACGGCCAGGGCGATTATCCAATGAGCTGGCGACCTGCCAGACCAGTCTCAAATCGCCCTTTTCCACTGTACTGACCACAAGAGCTACGGCCGTCTGTTTGTATACTCCGAATGCATGAGCAGATTTTGCATAATCAGTGAACCAGAGTTTAAAGCAGTAGGCAGGAAGCTTTGCTAATTATTAGAAAGAAAGAGAAGAAGAAAAGGTGAACCAAAAATGAGAGGTGATCGGGTCATGATTATGAGCTAGGCATGCACGCAAGAGTGTGCTGAACAGTAGCAGACGACATCAGACGAAAGCCCTGGAGAGAGAGAGAGAGAGAGAGGATAGCGAGCAATGAGAAGTGAGCAAAGATCTATCGCAGTGGTGGGCAAAGGGCAGAGATAGCAGCCAAGGTCGCGGTGTAGACACGATGATAGATCTTGCGACTGGTGTGCGCTGAAGTAAGAGCACTGCATGGGGAGGGGGGCGGGGCGGGAGAATGCATGAAAACACGTAGGTGGGTGAAAAGGGAAGATGAAATGGAAAAGCTTGAAGACATTTGGAGAACAGTACAGAGAAAGAAGAGCCCTCCTCCTAGTCAAAGTGAACGGTGAATGTCAAAAGCTAGGACAGCCTGTCGACTGGCGAAAAAGGGGAAGTGTGCGAGGAAAGGAAAAGAGATGGTGGTGGGAGGGGCTGCACGCACACTACACTGCTTGTGCCAAGCCCTCCCTGTCACGACAGGAGGATGCGGACTTAAACGTCAAACATCGCACACACACACTGCAATCAGACGCTCATTACATCCACAGACATGCTCTGTCTCCGACACACACACACAAAGCAGCTAGAGGCTCTCACACACTCACATACTGGAATCGGCAGTATGTCACGCAACACACACACACACACACATTAGGTCACATTACTGCAGGAAGGCTAGAAGGTTGTCCTCGAGGGGAGAAAAATCACAATGAGACTTAGAGGCTACTGACCTTCCAGCCTGCCGAGCTCGTACTGTCCCCCTTGTCTTTGAAATAGGGCACGTTTTGAACCATCCAGTCGTAGATCTGCGACAGAGTCAAACGCTTCTCGGGCGAGCTCTGGATAGCTTTTGTGATCAAGTCGGCATAGGACAAGTTCCCCCATGCGTTTCTCCTTGACCCACTCTTCTTTGCCGTCAGGCCCAGAGGGTCGCCTTTCTCCTTCACTTGCCCATCAGCGGGGCTCGAATCCTCCGAAACAGGGCTTCCCCCGCTCTGGGGTTCGAGATCACGGTTGGGGCGCAGCGGCCAAGTGTTGGATCGCGCCCTGATTTGGGGCTCGAAGTTGTGGTCGATGTCCGTTGCGTCCATCTTGAAGAAGACGGCTGTTCCGAGATAAGCACAGTAAAAAGGGGGAGCGAACGAGCGAGAAGGAGGCAGTATTGCCTCGTGCCTACTGCGCAACTCACTCACACACCACTACCACACCGCTCTACACCACAACCGATCGAGGATCGCAGTGCAAGTCGACAGTACTCCCCTTTCCGTCACAATCCAGAAGTAAAACCAGTGCCGGGAACCGCCTCGTCGCTCGTTACTCCACTCCACACAACAAGTAATCACTGAACGGAACACAAGCAGTGTCACTGCGCGCTGTCGGACAGCTGAAGCGCGTGCGATGCCAGTGACAAACTTCTTACAGTGGCTCTATCTTGCATTCCATACGGCCATTTTGCTAGCACTGAACAGGGGAGCACCTGATGACGTAGTTGTTGTCACGGGTGATTTGCATAGACATTTTCATTGGCGTACGCAAATGCGCAGAGGGCCTACCACGCATCTCCAAACCAAAACATCCGCTCGTGTGTTGGGGCCCTATCAGGGAGAAGGAGAAATCACAACAAAGTTCAGATCAGATGGATCTACTATTGACATTGTTGCTTACATCATTCACCATAAGTGTGGTGTAGAGGGCTACGCACGCGCTGTACACCAGGGGAGGCAGAAGGTTTACTAACTTAAACTATGCTACACAATCTCTCAAACAAAGACATGACAGAGACTAAGTACTGTGTAAGGTTCATCTGAGTGCAACTCTGGGTCTTCTGACGGCTGATAGATCCACAGACACATGTTTAGTTTGCGACAACAAGAAATTGAGTTTGTTTGTTTGTTTGTTTGTTCGTTCATGGGCTGAAACTCCCACGGCTTTTACGTGTATGACCGTTTTTACCCCGCCATTTAGGCTGAGAAATTGAGTCAACGAAACAATGTTAAACGCAGCTGGCTGTGATCACTAATTAAACACAGAATTCGCCATCATGGTATTATTTGAACCCTTTGAACTGAACTGTGTAGCATGCAATACACAACCACACCGTGACTGACACACTGACAAACATACACACTGACAAACACACATGCAGTTCACACACATACACTTAGAGGGCCCGGGTAGCTCAGGTGGTAGAGCACTGGACTTGTGATCGAAAGGTCGCTGGTTCGAATCCGGGCCGGGACGGACACGGGTCAACTTTATGTGCAGACCCAGAGACGGTATCCATCTCTCCCACCCCCGTGTCACCACAATGGCACGTTAAAGATCTTGGTCATTCTACCATAAGTGCAGATGGCTGATAGTGATACCACCTAAACACGCATACATCAAAAAGCCGTGAGGGCGTAAAACTCGAATCGTATAAACCAATTCATGTCCAATATAGGCAATTAAGACCTGACGGACAATAAGCCCCTTAAAATTTACTTTTTTACACACACACACACATACACACACACACACGACGATATACTACTACTAGGTTTGAGAGAGTGAGTTGTTGACTGTCCTGATAATCAAGTTTACCCAATCACAATGCTCTCAGCTGACACACCCCCTTGACAAACACAGCTTTTCATCAGATCTGTGTCAGATACGTTATCATTTGCTGTATACTAAAAATATCTACATGTACCACTCGCAGTCTAACGCACGCAAACTGAAGTCTGACCTGCCGTAGAATCAGTGACTGACATCACTGCAGTGTCAGTCACAAGTACTTGGACTGGTTGAGCAGGGCTGACAGTTCACAGGCCAGGGACATCATTTCGAGGAGAATTTCGCTTGTGGCTGACCTCTGATACTTTTCGGCTGATTCTGCTGTGCTAAGCTGCATTCTGTCAGCAGAGGAATTACCTTTTCACTACTAGAACGTGTAAGCAAGAGGTACACAAAACAAGGGCACAGTACTTTACCGCACAAGAGAACACTATTTGCAGTGGCGATGTTTATGCATGTGTACGTGTGGGTGCAAGTGAGTTGATCTGAGGGAGACAAGACTCGGTGTTATCAAGTTGTTAATATAAGGCCTAAAAAAAAAATAGGTGTGGTTACGGTAACCCGACCTACCCTATTTTTAGGGGCCGATCCTATAACTTTTTATTACATTTGTCAAAAAAAAAAAAAAAAAAAAAAAAAAAAACAGTGCAAAAAACGCAATGAAAGCGAAAGCGCCCGTGTCGCACTCGTATTTCCCTGTCAAGTAGGTTTAATTTGTACACATTAGAAAAAATTTAAAAAAAAAAAGTGATTGCCTACCTTCCTACCCTATTTTTTTGTGGCTATGTTACCGTAACCACACCTATTTTTTTTTTTTGGCCTAACCAGTCATGTCGAAGTTTACAGACCAAGAATCAGCCACAATTGCAAGTCATACAAACATAACAACATTGATAATAATAATAAAAAGAACTGAATAATACAAGACACTGGTAGGCAGGCAAACGGACGACGGACACGCCCAAAGACACGCCCAAAGACGGAAAGTACTTTTCACTAAGTCAGTGACACCCACGCACAGCCTGAGATCTTCTATTCGTTGACATCAGCTGCACTGACACATTTCAAGCAACATACTTTCAGTTTTGACCTAGAATTCGGCCCAATTTCTCCGTTGTTCCTTTAAATTAAAAAAAAGTGTCGGCACTCTGTGATTTCTCCTGGACTAAATCAGTCTCTTGAATATTAGTTATTACATTTCCACGCAGTTGTATCACAATACCCCCCTACAATGGAAGAATTAGAATTATTCTCAGAGAAGAATCACATGTCTTTGTCCTATTCTCCCGGCCTTCCTGTTATAACGATTTTTATCTCTCTCTCCTCCCCCTCCCCCCCCCCCCTCCCCCCAGATACAATGAAAGAATTTAAATTATTCTCAGAGAAGAATTCAATGTCTTTGTCCTTTCCCCCCACCTCCTTTTATTGAAGGCTGGTTATTATCTTTGATGTGAAACCAAGACTCAAGCTGCTTTTCACCGCAGCCTCTCCTTGTCTCTCCGATCGAGGCAGATGTGTGGGTGTGACCTATATATTCGTAACTGGGTTAATATAGTGGTATGACCTTGCTCATAAAAGATACCGGCAATTCATGGGAAGTAACCGCGTAATAAGCATTGCTGAAAGGCTAACCTAAAGTCGTTGTTACTTCCCTTAAATATTGGTGCTTTGTATCGCTCTGTGCTTATTTCACTTTGCTAGCTATTTCATCTATTCTTTGTCCTGTACAATTTTAGAAGTCAGCAGGCATAAACAGACTGAATACTCACTCGATTTCTTCGTACGGTTCTAGACCTTGGACTGCCCCTTTACTGAAAGCTGAATATGAAAGGGAGAGACAAATTAGGGATGTTAGAAAAACAGAACAAAACAAAACTAGTTATGCATATCTACAAGTAAATTTCCAACAAGACAAAAAAGTATAATGTAATGTAATCAAGTAGAAAGCACTGTTACAACATTTAATATTACTGTTTACTTGCGTGATTTTAACAAATGATACATATATATTCAAAAACTCAACAATTCTTACCCTCTTCATCCGAAGGTAAAACATCACCAGTTTCCTGAAACACAATGAAACTCGGCTTAATTATTTCTTTCTTTATTTGGTGTTTAACGTCGTTTTCAACCACGAAGGTTATATCGTGACGGGGAAAGGGGGGAGATGGGATAGAGCCACTTGTTAATTGTTTCTTGTTCACAAAACCACTAATCAAAAAATTGCTCCAGGGGCTTGCAACGTAGTACAATATTTATATGACCTTACTGGGAGAATGCAAGTTTCCAGTACAAAGGACTTAACATTTCTTACATACTGCTTGACTAAATTTTTTACAAACATTGACTACAGTATATTCTATACAAGAAACACTTAACAAGGGTAAAAGGAGAAACAGAATCCGTTAGTCGCCTCTTACTGGGGAGCATCGGGTAAATTCTTCCCCCTAACCC
Organism: Littorina saxatilis; assembly: GCF_037325665.1. Classification (NCBI taxonomy): domain Eukaryota; kingdom Metazoa; phylum Mollusca; class Gastropoda; order Littorinimorpha; family Littorinidae; genus Littorina; species Littorina saxatilis. Next base: position 36,106,113 of record NC_090247.1, read on the forward strand.
GCGGGGGGCCGGCTTAATTATAAATTGTTCAGTTCAAGAGTCTGTGATTTATAGAACTGAAATCAGATTTTCATCATCACCTTATCACGTGTTTCCGCCTGCTTTTCTGTCTGTACGTTGCCTCATCATCACTTGCACAAAGATGCGCGGACTCTATCATCTTCATTATCTTTATCTTTACCCTCCTAGTCCTATGCCCTCATGTTCATCGTCATTAACTTTTGCTTATTGAACTTTAAAAGATATCATAGGCAGCAACGCCGTCACTGAGAGAGAGAGTACGTAGAGAGAGAGAGAGAGAGAGAGAGAGAGAGAGAGAGAGAGAGAGAGAGAGAGAGAGAGAGAGAGAGAGAGAGAGAGAGAGAGAGATGAGATGAGATGAGATGAGATGAGATGAGATGAGATGAGAGAGAGAGAGAGAGAGAGAGAGAGAGAGAGAGAGAGAGAGAGAGAGAGAGAGAGAGAGAGAGAGAGAGAGAGAGAGAGAGAGAGAGAGAGAGAGAGGGAGGGTTGAACGGAGGACATAAATATAGTCAAAGCGGATTACGTCGCTAATCCCAACACAATTTACCTGCTGTGAATGAAATGACTTCGTGTGTGCACTGGCGTTGACAAGAATCTGCTGCAGATGTATCTGTTGCTCGGATAACATTCCATGCATGAAGTCACTTATTGACTGCAGCTCGTTATCAACTTTCTCACGGAAAAAAGTATCTGAAAAGAAATAAAAAAAAATGTCAGCCATTATTGGCTACTGCAATGTACTACATCCAGATGTCAGGAAAAAATAACAAGAAGGTAAGGCGTGCTATGGGATGGATATTATAAAAAAAAAGACGATAAATGTAACAATAAACAGGGGCGGACGAGGGGGGGGGGGGGGGCGGGGGGCACAGGGGGCACGTGCCCCCCCCCCCCCCCGAAAAAAAAGAAGAAAAAAAAGAAGAAGAAAAAAAAAGATTTTTCTATGCTGATTCTATGACCATTTCTAAGTTCAAATGGCACCAGATGGCACCATTTTGCTTCTTTGAGCAACCCCCGGACCCCCCTAGCAAATTCGGGCGCTTCGCGCCCATCACATTCACTTTCGATTCAAAGTGCCCCCTCCCCCTTACAAAGCAACTGATCCGCCCCTGATAAAACACCATTTCATTCAAACGCGGAGGCTAACAAGTATTTGTGTTCTCACCAAAGCGTCTAAGTAAATCTCCAAGTTCGTCCACATCCGTTTCATCACCAGAAAATTCGCTCGCTGAATTAGTATAACCTTGTGAGGCGACAATTTGGGATGAGCACTGCGGCAGGATGTCGCCGCAATCGTGTGGAGAGAGCGTCGGGCGACCAACTTCGGAATGGATGCCGTTGGCGTGAACCTGTTCAGTCTTGTGAATACTATGGTTGCTGCTGCTGCAGCTACTACCATTGCTGGAATGAACGTAACATTCGGGTAAGCTCAAAGCCGGAACAACATGGAGATCTTGAGCTTCGCTTTTGTCACCTGCTTCCATCATGGTTTGCATAATACCGGCCGATTAATTTGTACATCTGCGAAGAGGAAAACAAGTACACCGACCACCACCGATCTGGGTATCTCGTCTTCAAAGTAATCCGAGTAATGTGCTCTCTGCGAAGCGAATTATTTACCCAGTCAGTCTTGACGCCACCACCGCTCCGATCCAAAGAGCGCTCTTATTCCGGAACGCCGCGTTGCGCATGTCCGATATCGAAAAGACATGCGCAGAACCAGAAAAGCACGACGACAACTTTTTGGCGCTTTGAGATCAAAGGTATGACTGTCCTCTTCAAGTTTCTTTTGATTTTATTCAAACCGAGTGAAAATAAGCGAGTCGTCAGTCACGTTTCGACCGAAATGTCTAATCTGTCCACCTAGGCAGCTCAGTCTGACTTCAAACGTATTTCTTGCTCTTAGATCGGAAAAGAGTCCACTGTCATTAGTGTATGTCGTCTGCTTCAGATCCGGGGACAGAAGCAATCGTCTGCTAAGTTTACTGTGATGGGCTGTGAGCGTTTAGTTTTGTGTGTGTTATAATTCAAACAGCAAAAGTAAGCGAGTTTACTTACATTTCGATTATGTGCTATAATTCTAGCTGAGGTAGCTTATTTAGACCGTTAAAACATAGGCCTATGTCTTGCTCACTTTTGATTAGAAATGAGTAGTGTCGTCTGCTTAAGATCAGCTGAGAGATCATCGAGGAAGTCGATTGCATGATAGTGAATCTTAGATTTCTGGATATATATGTTTCAAAGGGAACCAGTAAGCTTAGACAGCTTATAGCAAAATGTGTGCACAAAACATAGAAAAGTTATTTTCTTTTTCTTATTTTCTCTCTTCTGATAAACACAATTTTAATGTCTTTGAGAGTGGGTAGATCTACAACTGTACAACTACAAGGTCAGGGATGTTGCCAGAAATTCATACCAATAGGACAAATGTCATGAGCTCTTCGGCATCAATAGGACATTTGACTGCTTTCAGACATTTTAATAGGACATTATAATTTTGTGCAAAACAAAAAATCATGTGCAAACACACATATCAGTATATATATATGCACCAACATTGTGTGCGTATACTGTTTTATTACTTTTGTTTCAAACAGAACACACACAAAAAAAGAAACTTAAAAGTCACCAAAAACCTCACAACTCTTACTTTGATTGGCACACAAACTGCATGATTTCCTCACAGAGCCTTTTCTTGACAGATTCAAGAAAACAGCTTGCCTATATAGATGGTCTCTTTGCTGTCAAATTCTAACCAACTAGTACTAAACTGGGTCATGTCAGCCATGAATTAAAACACCGTTTGTGTGAATTTCCTGCTGTACCGACACCATCTTCAAGTGACGAAACTTTACTCTTTCCGTGGTTGTGGAGGTTTCCGCGGCGACACTGTCATTGGCACTGTCATTTTCTTGAATGATGCTATAGCTATAGCCGTGTTTTTCCATGTTCTTGGCTCTAATGTAGCACACGATGCCGTTGAAACACCAAACGTGTTCAGCGTTTGCTGTTCTTGGGCAGGCTTTAGTTTTTTTTCGGTGGCATAATTCAGTGCCATGCGCTTCATCAGTCTAACCGAAAGCAAATTAAAGCTGACGCGATCCTCGGTCAGTTAGAGTTGTCTCCCGTACTCCTAACTTTAGTGCGCTGTAGATGGGTGTACACAGACGGCTCATTTGTTTGTTTGTTTGCTTAACGTCCAGCCGACCACGAAGGGCCATATCAGGGCGGTGCTGCTTTGACATATAACGTGAGCCACACACAAGACAGAAGTCGCAGCACAGGCTTCATGTCTCACCCAGTCACATTATTCTGACACCGGACCAACTGCAGTCCTAGCACTAACCCCATAATGCCAGACGCCAGGCGGAGCAGCCACTAGATTGCCAATTTTAAAGTCTTAGGTATGACCCGGCCTGGGTTCGAACCCACGACCTCCCGATCACGGGGCGGACGCCTTTACCACTAGGCCAACCGTGCCGGTCAAACGGCCCATACCGCAAACGGTTCGGAAAAGCAAGATTTGCACTGCACAAGTAGTAGGCTACCGCAACTTCAGTGCACCCGTACGCGAGAGCGCTCGTCGCTTTTTGAAGATTTCTATCACGAAAGGAAAATTATCAAATAGCGCGCGGTCCGAAGAAATGGAGTTTTTATTGGACAAGGACCGCGCTCAGTTCAAAACAATAGGACATCTGACCGTCATGCGGCGATGTGAATAGGACATTTGAGCCTTTTAATCGGTATATGTCCGATGTCCGACGCCTAACGACATCCCTGCAAGGTAGAAGAACTTTAACTGGCAGAAGAGTAAGCTTATTATTTTCTTCTTCCATTGATTCCAGGAACCTAATCAGCATAACAGTCAACCCTCACAACTGGTGACATTTTGTTTTCAAGTGATGAAACCGCACACAGAATCCAATGCAGCTTCAGACTTGCAAGGTTGCTGGACTTCCCTTTTTATGTAGATGAAGAGAGAGAGAGAGAGAGAGAGAGAGAGAGAGAGAGAGAGAGAGAGAGAGAGAGAGAGAGAGAGAGAGAGAGAGAGAGAGAGAGAGAGAAATGAGAGAGAGAGAGAAAGAGAGAGTGTGTGTGCGTGTGTGTGTGTGGATGTGTGTGTGTTTTCACCACTAATATTTGATGTAAACTGTTCATACATTTAGTTACAGTCAATTGATCCGCCATTCACATTCTGTTTTTATCGGTTCATTTTGTTTTGGTTTGTTTCCTGATTGCTGGTTTTTGTCTAATATGCTTTAGTTTTGTAAGCTTAATGGTTTTTTATTTTCTGTCTTGACTTATGCAAACTTTTTTTCAGCGCTTGTGGCAGATATTTGCAAAGAAGGCAGTCATCTTCTGCCAAACTTTGTCGATTTGCTCGACTCTGCAGTTGAGAAAACATTTGAACTAAGCAGAGGAATTGGTGCTGAAAATAAATCCACAAACTCAGCGGTGAGTAAAGTTCAAACTTCTTCCTCTAAACAGAATAATGCGATCGGTCAGTATTAAACATTTGCTGCGGTCAAGATCATATACTTCCATCATTATTTTGTTGTTGTCAATTCATTGGTCAATTGTCAAGTAGGCCAGTCCGTCTTTATTCTTTACTAGCGTGTCAAACATTATCTGAATCACTTTCATTACCCACATCTATAGCCAGATTAATTGCAGTCTATTCAGAATGGTACTGTGTCATGGGCCGATTATCGGCGCTTTACATCAACCCTGTTCTAATCCTATTTGTTTTCTTTCACTATCCTCTCTGCCTGACTGTGGGTCAGTCTGATATATCATCTGTGGTTATTATACAATACTTTTTTGGGTAATTTTTCAGTTGGAGAATGCAGCAGTGTTGTTGTGGAACAAAACAGTTGTGATGAAAACCAAGGGGGTCCTGGCCAACATGACGATTGCAAAACGTAAGTAAAGCATACCTGTAGCCATACAACCGTCTTTTTAATGTCACAATCGTCTGTGATCAGAGTTGTAAATGGAGGGCAAGACAGCACACCGTATACCGTGGCTGCACTTGGCCGGCGCCGGACGGGTAGGCTGCAGCTTCGTGTCGCCGGATGGCCGCCAACACGGAGGTGAGTTACTCCACACAATCTGATCTAGCATCTCTCCCAGCCCCGATCCTTCGAAAATAATTGTTTGGGGTAAAGCATAAGACTCCATTTTTGAGTCACTTGAGAAAATGTGACTCTATGTAATCGGTCAGTGTTAGTCTGTCCGGCCGGCCGTCCGGCCGGCCGGCCGTCCGTGGACACCACCTTAACGTTGGACTTTTCTCGGAAACTATCAAAGCGATCGGGCTCATATTTTGTTTAGTCGTGACCTCCAATGACCTCTACACTTTAACGATGGTTTCGTTGACCTTTGACCTTTTTCAAGGTCACAGGTCAGCGTCAAAGGAAAAATTAGACATTTTATATCTTTGACAAAGTTCATCGGATGTGATTGAAACTTTGTAGGATTATTCTTTACATCAAAGTATTTACATCTGTAGCCTTTTACGAACGTTATCAGAAAAACAAGGGAGATAACTAGCCTTTTCTGTTCGGCAACACACAACTTAACGTTGGGCTTTTCTCGGAAACTATAAAAGTGACCGGGCTCAAATTTTATGTGAACGTGACTCATTGTGTTGTGAATAGCAATTTCTTCCTGTCCATCTGATGCCTCATATAATATTCAGAACTGCGAAAGTGACTCGATCGAGCGTTTGCTCTTCTTGTATCTTATGATTGCTCATTTTCTGTAGTGTAAGTGGCCTACATGCTTACAGGATTATATGTGTTTCAATTTTGTTGTGCGATCAGTGTAAATAGACATATGGAGACATAATTTAAGTACAAATGACAAAAAGAAAAGAACTTTCATGAATAAGAATTCAATCAACAATTATTCATGCACACTCTTACCGAATTATAGCGTTGAAAGTTTATTAGTTTGAACGCAAAGTCCGAATTAATATGTGCAGTCTGAAATTAGCAGGCTGCGCGCACGACGACTGGTAGGCTGCGCGCACGATTACAGGTCGGCTGCACGCCAGATGACACCTTTGCTGCGTTTTCAAGAGGATTAACTAGGATTACCTAAGCTTGCGTGGGTTTTGACCACAGGGACATGTGTTGGGAGTGTTGGCGTATGACCACTAAATCAAATGTTCGAGCATGAATTGCACGTGTACCGAGGTTGTTCCCCTGGGGCAGGGTGCTTCTTCCGTATGTGTTCTTGTAATGAGCACCGGTTGCGAAAGCATTTACCACACTCTGTGCACAATTTCATGGCAATTTCAGAACGTTTCTTTGATTTTGATGGTGTTAATGTCGCCACTGGCCTTGGTATTGCGGTGGTGTCATCTCCAACGATTTCCTCTGACACATCCAGGTAGCTGTCATCGTACACTGCCGAGATTTCCATCTGGATCAATAACAAAGTACTTTTATGTGATGTTTAAGTCTTTGAAATTTCAATAGACACAAAAAGGCAACTTACTATGTTATACTTCCGGGCACAATGTTCAGAACATCTGTATTTTCGAAGTTTCCTGACTTTCATTTTCGTTCTTTTGCTTTTTGTTTGGATAACAGGGCAATCTCATTCTAACCACTACCTCTGAAATGTACTTTTTTGAATTTAGAAACACGCGTGTATACAATTTAACCTGCAAGCTGCACCAGCGCGATTGCCATAGACAGACATGCACTGCTTCTCCAACTAATTAGTGAAATGGAGGTTCAATAAATCGATTGCAATCGTTAATTTGGTGATCTGAGCAGGATATGAGACAGGATGGCTGAAACCAAAAGTGTTGTTGTTTCCGCTAAGGATTTAGTGAGATACCTTGGTATGATAGTAGTATGATGAGGAAAGGGGGGGGGGGGGGGGATGCAAGCCGGGGGGTAGTGGACACTTTACTACTATCATACCAAGTATCAAGGGACCAACTGCCAACACCGATGCTGACACTCGCTGAGGGGCCAACTACCAACACCGATGTTGACACTCGCTGAGGGGCCAACTACCAACACCGATGTTGACACTCGCTGAGGGGTAAACTGCCCACACTGATGCTGACACTGACTGAGGGGTCTAGTACCAGCACTGTTGATTATCGACATGCTGAGGGGTCTACATGTACTACCAACACTGATTATGATCTAGCATTTACAATTGCACACTGATTTCTGATGGTGTATACTCTTATAATGAGTATCATTTTTTGGTAATAACAATGTAGGGGAAGGGCCCCTAATATGGACCACTTTTTGTTTATTGCTGATAACTAGCTTGTTTATGTGCAAAGAAGTTTCATTTTGTGCTTGGTAGTCCTTCTTTCTTAGGTTAACCGTTAGGCCTAATTAGAGTAAAATAGCTTTGATACACATTCAGCAAAAATTAAATACAGAAAAAATCACAAAGGGTCCATATTAGGAGCCTGGGCGCCTAATATGGACCAGTGAAGCGGCCTTCACGAATCACTGTAAAAAGCCCCCTATATTTCAAAATAACATGATACAACTTGGTGTACAAGTCAGCCTAATTAAAATATGCTCTAGATTTATCTGTTTCGGGTTGATGAGAGCATTATTTGAAGCACACCAGGAAACTAAAGAAGCTTATCAAAAACAGAGTGAAAATAAGTGAAATTATCAACTCTTCTTTTCGTTGCATTTTTTTTAAATCTCGAGGGCTAGTTATAGGTTATTATCAGCAAGCTTCTTAATGAATTAATGAAAATAGCCTTTAGCTTTTATTTTCTTCGATTTGTTGAAGGTGGTCCATATTAGGGGACTCGCACATACTTTGAGATTTTGCTATTATTTTTTGTTTGCAGTAGAAACTCGGGGTCAACACTGCTAAAATGTAACAAATACGGTTTTAGCTGTCATATATAGCCATTTCTGTTTGATAAAAGCTTTGGCTGTGGACAGAAACGAGTCCGTTTTAGGCGGCAAATTTAGAGTGAACGCTGCCAAAAGTGAAAAAAGAGAAAAAGCCTAACGGTTTTGAGATTTGTGTTTCTGCAACTGTTTTGACATGTGCAAGTTATCTAAAGAGGGTGAATACAGCGAATAAAACTTTTTTGAGCGCTCTAGCGCCGTTAATTGGTGGTGGTCCATATTAGGAGCCGGTCCATATTAGGAGCCCTTCCCCTATGTAGTAGCCACTGTGTAACCTCGCTTGCACAAAAAAACGCCAAGTATATATCTAAAATGGCTGAAGGAATTTTGCTAGCATTTACATTGATTATGCTGGGTGTTTCAGAACTTCGCGTAGATCTGGACCGAAATTGGAAAGTGGTGACCGTGACGGGATGTGACGTCACCACTTCAACAAACTCGCGAAGATCGGAACTCACGAACTTTTGACGAAGGCAAATCTGGATGTCTCTACTGCCGCCTGTGATTTTAACATTCGTCGTCCTTCGCCAACACTCCCAACACATCTCCCTGGACCACTATAGTATTGTTCAACATTAGTGGTCGTACGCCAACACTCCTAACACATGTCCCTGTGGTCAAAACCCACGCAAGCTTAGGTAATCCTAGTTAATCATCTTGAAAACGCAGTAAAGGTATCATCTGGCGTGCAGCCGACCTGTAATCGTGCGCGCAGCCTACCAGTCGTGCGCGCAGCCTGCTAATTTCAGACTGCACATATTAATTCGGACTTTGCGTTCAAACTAATAAACTTTCAACGCTATAATTCGGTAAGAGTGTGCATGAATAATTGTTGATTGAATTCTTATTCATGAAAGTTCTTTTCTTTTTGTCATTTGTACTTAATTACGTCTCCAAATGGCTATTTACACTGATCGCACAACAAAATTGAAACAAATATAATCCTGTAAGCATGTAGGCCACTTACACTAAAGAAAATGAGCCATCATAAGATAAAATGGAGTCTTATGCTTTACCCCAAACAATTATTTTCGAAGGATCGGGGCTGGGAGAGATGCTAGCTCAGATTGTGTGGAGTAACTCACCTCCGTGTTGGCGGCCATCCGGCGACACGAAGCTGCAGCCTACCCGTCCGGCGCCGGCCTAGTGCAGCCACGGTGTACGGTGTGGACAGGCGAGAGAGAAATGAGAGTCTGGACAAACGTGCGAGGGCAAACGTGGGCAGCGAAACAAAGGTAATGAGGTCCCATGCAAATTGGCAAATATTGGTATTCGGTGTATTTTGAGATGTTGACACTATGATATAGATTTGTCTATTATCTGTCAGCTTGACATAAACAAAGTGTGAATTGCTGACAATAAAAGGACTTCTTTTCCTCTTTTTGTTGTGTTTCAGGTTACTTGGAATCGTATTTCTTACCTCAAAATATATTCATAAACTTCAAATTGACAGAACTTTTGATTTAACTCACTTTGGAAGATGATTTATGTACAAAACCATAGACCTGACACCCACGCATGCACACATACACAAACGCACGCACGGAAGCAAGCACTCACGCACGTACACGCACGCACGCACGTGCACGCATGCACGCACGTGTAGCTGACAGTGTTTGGATATTGTTGCTCTTATACCCGCAGCCACTCTGCTCGCTTGAAAGTGTGAGGAAAATACATGTACATGGAGTTTTCAGTGATCAAATGGCCCCGAAAGAAAAAAATAACAAACATATGGATCGACCTACCTGGTGTCCGGACCACAGATATGTCTGTTCGTGACTGCGAGACTGAGGTCGGCAGACAAACTGAGAGGCAATCAAAGAAGCGAACATTGTATTGCCATGTACAAAAACACACACAGAAAAAAGAAGAAAAAACACACCTTTTAATACAATATTTTTCTCTTTCTAACGTGTTCTTTATTTCTTTCTATGCATTGAGAGTTGTGGTTTTTTTTCTCTATTTGTCCGTTTGTCTAGACGACTGTCTCTCCATAATTATTATACTTTCTTTTCGATCTTTGTATGCTTTTGTGAAAGTGAAATGGTTTTGTTGACCTTTTTCTAATTATTTTCCAGTTCGGCACGTCGCATTCAAAATGGTTACATTTTCCTGCAGCTCTACGAATGATGAAATGTCACTCAGGAAGCAGATTTTGGTATTTCGTTTGTAACTCTTTTTTTGTGTTTTTTTGTTTGTTGGTGTCATTGTCAGGCGGCATTTCTTTGATCGCGAACTTTAAGCAACACTGAAAAACTTTGTAGCATAACCAGCATGTGCAAACTTAAGCAAAACGAGAGGCCGCGCGCGCGTGCGTGTGTGCGTGCGTGCTTGTGAGCGTGCATGTGTGCGTGCTTGCATGCTGTTCAAGTTTTTTTATTGGTCCATAACCCATGGGGGCATTTTGAACAATAAATACAATCAATACAATCATGATATATGCTAATATAATAAATAAAAAATAAAAAATAAAAAAAAAAAGTTATGAAAAGCTGTTACAAATTCTATTAATAAAGTCCAAAATATTCTTTAGCAATTTCTTTTTCTTAGTAGCAAACAACTTTTTAAATTTAAGTGCATTAGGTTTTTTCCAATAGTAAGGTGGTAACAACTCAGCTCTTTCTTCCTTGAAAAAATCACAGACAAATAAATAATGGAATTCATCACCTATGTCTTGTGATACACATTTGGTGCAAGTTCTTTCTGCTAACCCTCATGTATATTACATAAGCAGCGTAGTTTTAGTCATTACAATACTCTGCCACAACCATTCCCCTCCCTCCCGAGCCTTTTGAGAAACAGTAAGAATCGAAATGCTGTGGAAAAAAAACGTTTTTGTGTTTTCTTTGACTAAAATGAATTTGGTTATTATTTTGCAGATGGGAATGAAAACATCCAGGGCATGGATTGGTAAGTGAAACACTACATTGCTTTTTACTAGACGCCGAACATCGCCAGAATCGGACGAAAGACAGATACAGCACATGCTGAAGAAGGGTTGACATATTTAAACTGACACAAATTTAGACACATACAAGTTGAGCATTCATCAGCTGCATTATATAAAAGGAGAGTCTGTATACTCGGTCTTATGTTGTGTGTCATTAGAAATACTACGCGTTTCTTTATCGAACAATTCTTGCCCAGCCAGTTTGGTAAATCTTACTGTATTTCATCCTTAGACTCTCGTTTTTCTTGGTGTCAGACGTTTTCTATATCTTGTTTCCTTCGTATTTTTTTTCTCCACAGATTGTCAGAACTTCGACTACGCCGAAAAAGTCCTGGATTTGGTGAACCAGGTAAAGTGCAAGTTGTATTTTGGTCTAGAAAGTGTATCGTGTTTATGTTATAAGAACCAGATGCACGGTTCAACAATAATTATAACACATCTTCAGTGATTACTTTTGGCCCGTTGGATACATGATTTAGCAACTGATCAGTGTTCGCACAACCATCAGACTCAAATGTCTGGCCAACAAAATAAACATTGGCTAGATTTACCAGCGGGTAATCTGGTGTGGGTTTTTACAATTTTTTAAAATTTTATTTACTAATACTTCTGTTTCAGATGACGCAAACACTACACGTGATGGTGGTGGAGAGAATCAACCAATCAGGTTGCAGCAATGAGGACCGACTGGCGGTAGAAGAGGACATGTTGAAGATTGTCTGCTGCAGGGCAGAAGTGGTATGAGATTTTATATTTAAACTTTACCAAATCTTCCCGCGAAGGAACCAGAATAAAGCATTTAAAATGATTTTGGTGTACTAATTTTTCTTGAAACACATTCGTCTGACTGTATCCCTTCTCTTTTTACATTTAGTCAAGTTTTGACTCAATGTTTTAACACAGAGGGGGAATCGAGACGAGGGTCGTGGTGTATGTGTGTGTGTCTGTCTGTGCGTGTGTGTGTGTAGAGCGATTCAGACCAAACTACTGGACCGATCTTTATGAAATTTGACATGAGAGTTCCTGGGAATGATATCCCCGGATGTTGTTTTCATTTTTTCGATAAATACTTTTGATGACGTCATATACGGCTTTTCGTAAAAGTTGTGGCGGCACTGTCACACCCTCATTTTTCAATCAAATTGATTGAAATTTTTGAAAATCAATCTTCGACAAAGGCCGGACTTTGATATTGCATTTCAGTTTGGTGGCTTAAAAATGAATTTATGACTTTGGTCATTAAAAATCTGAAAATGGTAATAATTTTTTTTTTATATAAAACGATCCAAATTTACGTTCATCTTATTGTACATCATTTCCTGATTCCAAAAACATATAAATATGTTATATTTGGATTAAAGACAAGCTCTGAAAATTAAAAATATAAAAATAAAGATCAAAATTAAATTTCCGAAATCGATTTAAAAACAATTTCATCTTATTCCTTGTCGGTTCCTGATTCCAAAAACATATGTTTGGATTAAAAACACGCTCAGAAAGTTAAAACGAAGAGAGGTACAGAAAAGCGTGCTATGCAGCACAGCGAAACCACTACCGCGCTGAATAGGCTCGTCAGTTTCACTCCGTTTTGCTCAAGCGGCAGACTACGGTCATTGTGAAAAAAATGCAGTGCGTTCAGTTTCATTCTGTGAGTTCCACAGCTTGACTAAATGTAGTAAATTTTAAGGGGCTTATTGTCCGTCAATTGGTTTATACGATTCGAGTTTCACGCCCTCACGGCTTTTTGATGTTTGCGTGTTTAGGTGGTATCAGCCATCTGCACTTATGGTAGAATGACCAAGATCTTTAACGTGCCATTGTGGTGACACGGGGTTGGGAGATGGATACCGTCTCTGGGTCTGCACACAAAGTTGACACGTGTCCGTCCCGGCCCGGATTCGAACCAGCGACCTCTCGATCTGTATTGTCCAGTGCTCTACCACCTGAGCTACCCGGGCCCCCTAAAGTTTTGACTAAATGTTTAACATAGATGGGGAATCGAAACGAGGGTCGTGGGGTGTGTGTGTGTGTGTGTGTGTGTGTGTGTGTGTGTGTGTGTGTGTGTGTGTGTGTGTGTGTGTAGAGCGATTCAGAAAAAAGTTAAAAACTACTGCACCTATCGTCATTAAACTTTACATGAGAGTTCCTGGGTATAATATCCCCGGACTTGTTTTCTTTTTCTTGATAAATGCCTTTGATAAGGTCATATCCGGCTTTTTGTGAAAGTTGAGGCCGCACTGTCACGCTCTCATTTTTCAACCAAATTGGTTGAAATTTTGGTCAAGCAATCTTTGACAAAGTCCGGACTATGGGATTGCATTGCAGCTCGGAAGTTTAAAAATGAGTTAATTAGTTTGCTCATTAAAGTTGTCATCAACATCAATTTTTCGCAAACAGATTTAAAATTGATTGGATCATATTCTTCATCAAATTCGGAATCTAAAAATACATACGTATGTCATGTTTACTCTTAAAATGTGATCACAATTAACGAAAACAGGCTAATTAGTACTACGATTAAAATTGTAGAAATCGATCCAAAAACTATTTCATCTTATTCTTTATTATTTTCTGATTCTAAAAACATATAGATATAATATGTTGTATTCAAAACAAACTCAGAAAGTTAAAAAGAATATAGAAAAGCGCGCTTTCCTGCCTAGCGCAATACGCTACCGCACTGTACTGGCTAGTCAATTTCCCTTCGTTCTGCACGTGAAAAGTGAGCGACATCCTTGTCGCGGGGATTGACGAAGCTGTATTGTCTTTGTTAAAAAATGCAGTGCGTTCAGTTTCATTCCGTGAGTTAGACAGCTTGACTAAATGTAGTAATTTCGCCTTACGCGACTTGTTTGCTTTTTAACACAAGTAAAATCCTTGCTTTCAGTTTTTGTAGCAATGCAATGTGTCTCGATCTGCCATTTTGTTACAACACTATAGGCTGACACAATCAACTCCCGTTTACTAAATATAGAATACATAGCCTGCCATCTAACGAATAAGTGCTTCATAATTTGTTGTCCAGGTAGTGTGATTCGAATTACAAATTTGTTAAAGGCACAGTAAGCCTCCCGTAAACCATCACAGATACTGTTAGGCTTTTACACACAGTACAAACACCCTTTCATTTAAACACTCACCGCTTGAGAACATCCTAGGTGCCCTCTGTAAAGAGCGAGCAATTTTCAAAGAATTTATTTTTGCGTGGTTTATCTTACCCCTGAGCCATCGTGAACCCGTGTGATCCAGTTTCCTTTTATTCACAATGTAGTCGTCAGTTTGTGATTTAAATGCGACTCGCTGAAAGCTTATCTGCAATAAGATTTCAAAACTTCGAATTGTACTGATCTTGTCTTGATAAAACAAGAGGCGAAGCCTTCAAGGCTCCCGTAAGAAATCAACAAACAGTAACATAACACAAACTCACTCACTCCGTAACACACACAGAATAGTCAGGTTATAAATACAAGCCACTTTACCTATGCAGCATGGTGACCCTACAATATGCGAAACATGTCGACTGCAGCAGCCTGGTTCTTAAAATAATTCTGACGGTCAACACAGCCAGAAATGCCAACAAAGACAAGAAAGCTGTTGCAAGGTAAGCTTACCAAACGTTACATAGCGAATCATATGAGAGTGCGTAAACAGCAAACAGTAGATCTACAATCAAAGAGAGGATCGAGTCTGGAATGAAACGCGATACAGATCTAGCATTCAAAAACTGTCTTTCACGTTCAAGGAAGTTGTTGCAAAGTACTTAAGACTTACTAAATTGTACAGACAAAACCATGACAGTGCATGTTTTGAATCTGAGGAAAAAATCGTGATCATTTTGACTTTGAGAACAGATTCATTCTGTTTCCTTATATCTGCATGTTCAAGTAAATGGTGGACAGTTTTTTTCGGGCAGAGTAAACTTAACTTGAGACTCTACTGCAAGTCTTGAAATTCACATAAATCGAACCACGAGCAAAGACATCCAAACATTACAGGCACTTTAGATCAACTCATTTCACTAGCACTGTGTTTGACATCCGTGTCTGCTGAAATAAAAAGAAATTAAAACAAAACGGATTAACAGTAGGTGACACGTTATGAGAGTGGGAGACACTAGATCTGTCTCTGAACTTACCGGGATACGGCTGCAAGATCGACACTGACTGCCGCGCTTTCGACAGCTCTTCCTCGCGTGGACATTGGAAACACGCTGTGCAGATCAAATTGTAGGAAATCTCCCTTTGGTATCTTCTTTATTTACTTTTCTGGAGCTTAGAAACCGAACAACATGAAATCGTCTTCCCCGGCGAATCGGCGAGGTGAGAACTGGACCACAATCCTTCGCGCGACCCCTGACCTGATCTTGACACCTGACCTGCCGTCTGCATGCCAAACACGACACAAACCAGTCAACTGCTTGTACCCCTTCAAAACCCCCCACCACCCGTTTTCTTTGGATACACGCTTTAACTACACACATGCCGACACAATGTTGATCATTGCTTCAATAATTTGAAGATGGTGCTTGAAAATTAACCACGTGAAATGAGTATTTCGGTGTTTAGCCAAAAATGTTAAAGTTTCTACCACAGACATACACACATACATACATACATACGCACGCACGCACAGACAGACAGAGTTTACCATCGCATAGGCTACACTTACGTGAGCCAAAAATAATTCTTTTATGATTTAAGAATGTTTGTGTAACAAGCTGTCAATATATTATTTAGATTTTAAAAGTTAGGTATAGCGCCAAAACGCACCGTCCGATTGTCTGATCAGACAATCCGCAAAATTAATTCTTTGAAAATTGCTCGCTCTTTACGTAGGGCACCTAGGATGTTCTCAAGCGGTGAGTGTTTAAACGAAAGGGTGTTTGTACTGTGTGTAAAAGCCTGACAGTATCTGTGATGGTTTACGGGAGGCGTGCTGTGCCTTTAAACATTCACCAGACAGTTACCCCGCTTACTTCCCTTAGTTCGCATTATTTGATACAAACGTATAAGTTGTCTTTAGTGGTTGTTATTTCGACCCACATCAAAGGTAATTGTATTAGTATTGGACAGATCTCTTGATACGGTTTTGCCATTGTGATGCGCCTGAAATAACAGGTGAATCGTATTTCCAAGACTCAAAAGTACACTCCTTCCCGTGAAAACAATTCGGCTTACCATCTCAGATCTGGCCAGGCTTTTACCTAAAGGACCTCTGCCCCCCCCCCCCCCCCCCCACCCCCCACCCCCTCTCCCCCACTTGATCACATAGCAAAAAATCAACACTATGGCTGCTTGCTGTGGTGAGCTGGGATTTTTTATGAACTAATTTTACAAAAGCCAATCGTGGCTTTTTAAGAAATTAATTCATTCATACATTCTCACTGTGTACAGAGAACACCCAGACTGTTCATTTTTGGTGGGGTGGTCTTATCTCATGTGAAATCCTGTCGAGATCTGCGAAGGTGAGCCGAACTGGGAAGTATGTGCCTTTGAGGTAGTCGTTCACAACATTATTTTGATAACAGTTTTCAGGGCAAGGCAGGCATGACGACGCGCTTCAGTGCATTCAGATGGCAAAAGAGTTTCTTCCCAAGTTCCCAAAAGAGGTAAATTCAAACTGAGAGGCATGTCACGATAGCTATTAAATCTTACCGATCGTCTCCAGGAGAAGAAATAAAGTGCGTTATTAAAGGAAAATTAAGTCCAAAAATTGTTTCGCTATTTAGTATAAGGTAAATGCAATCTAGTAGTGTTTGTTTCTTGGGCGCCCGCATTTTCATTCTGTTGGAAGAGTCGCTCCCCTTACACCACCAAAGTGCTGATGTCTTTGATTGCTTTTGTTTTGATTGTGAATCGACAAAAATACAGCAAAATGATATTGGATTATCATTATAATTTATAATTAGTTGATCCATCAGTTATGATAAGTTTGAATGTCGTTTGTCGAAAAAATTTATTGTCCGTTCCACTCAACGAAGTGATGTCACATTTTCAATAGGAGAATCGACGACAAAAAAGATGATTACATTTTTAGGCTGCTGTGAACACTTCAGGAATCAACGTGGGTGACTGTAGTTACACTCGTTGCAGGTGGGTTACGTGAGCATGCTGTGTTACAACTTTGGAGTGAGCTGCTACCACGAGAAGCAGTACCAGGTTTGCACAGTGTGGTTAAAAGAGAGCTTTGACCTGGGCAAGGAAAGAAGCAGCGTTCCAGCCAAAAACCAGGTAGAGACGCCTGATGAATATATTCTACTTTTATTTTGCAGTTGCTTTAGCACCTTAACTTTGGTCGGACCCTGTAGATTCAAACATATTTTTGTCTGTAAAATGTCGAGGATTCTTGTTGCGGTCCGGTGGAAAAGGTGGCAGATCGAGTAGTTAAAATGCTGTGTAGTGCACTCAGACATTGATCTATTCATAATTCAAACAAAACTTCGAATCGTTTGTTATCAATACAGCGGAACCCTGCTGTTAAGACCCCCCTCTCTCTCTCACACACACACACACACACACACACACACACACACACACACACACACACACACACACACACACACACACATAGATACATACACACATAACATCTGTAAAATGCACCGCTGTTGCAAGACTCCCACTCTGATTTTCTCAGACTTTTGGAGAGTTTCACTGTAACAGCAATTATTGGAGAGTTTAATCATTGACAAAAGTAAAGACACACTCTTACATCGTTCTAGTGCGGGTCGGATTTTCACTATGACATCAATATTAAGCCAATCGTACACAATGACGGTTTTCAATGTTAACTGGGAAATGATTTATCGTTGTCCCAGGCGCGAACTCTTCGTTTGCTGGCCAGCGCCTACTTGGAGTGGAATGAGCCGGGATGTTGCGAGAAAGCTCTCAACGCTGTTACCCTGGCCAACACGGTAATCACACGCACGCACGCATGCTCGTTCGCTTACACGCACGCTCGCACGTACGCTCGCAATCACACATGCATGCACAGATAGACAAACAAACATACAGACACATACACACATTCACACACACACACACCCACACACACACACACACACATTCACACACACGCACACATACTCACTCACACTCACACACACACACACACACACACACATACACACACACACACATTCGCTCGCACGCACGAGTGCACACCTAGCTGTTGAAATAATCTTTTTGTTATTCTTCAACATTTTGCCTCTTCTTCCTCAGACAAAATGTCAAGCAATTGTACCATAGGTTAATTACTCTGGCAACGTATAATTTCTGAATTTCATATCATATTATATCGTATCATTATGACCTCGATATTTTTGTTTTCGTTTCTTTCCTTGGGTTTTATTTCATGTTTTTACGTTTCTAAAGTTTGCAACACTGGAGAAAATGTATCTGCACAGGAATATCTGCACCCAGCAGGCCTGTTTCTGAAGCTCCGGATCATGCTGAAAAGTCAGGAAAATCCAGCTGCTCTAAAATCAGGTATGTCATGTCACATTCTTGACAAGATAAATAAGGTTAACAGGTTATTCAATAACAGTGCATGTAACTAAAATAAATGTTCATTAGCTTGTTCGTGAATCGTTTTGAAATGTGTCTGTTTGTGTATGTGCGCCCGCATTGCTGCTTGATTGTGTGTGTGTGTGTGTGTGTGTGTGTGTGTGTGTGTGTGTGTGTGTGTGTGTACTCTCTTAAGCTACAGGATTTTGTCCACCTCAGAACAGAGGAAAGATCTAATCTCCAGCTAGAAATAAAAGGTCTTCTTCGCTGTGTGTGTGTGTGTGTGTGTGTGTGTGTGTGTGTGTGTGTGTGTGTGTGTGTGTGTGTGTATGTGTGTGTGTGTGTGTGTGTGCGTGCGTATGGTTATGTGTGTCTTTGTGTGTGTCTGTTTGTGTGTGTGTGCGTGTGTCTGTTTGTGTGTGTGCGTATGTGTGTGTGTTTTGTGCGCGTGCGTGCTTGTGTGTTTATGTGTGTGTGTGTGTGTGTGTGTGTGTGTGTGTGTGTGTGTGTGTGTGTGTGTTAGTGGGTGTGGGTGTTGACACATGCGTGTCTGTATGACTGTATGTGTTATGTATCCCTGCCCCTTGGTGCGTTCTAGTGGTGGAAGAACTGATGAAGCACGTGGACACCGGGGTTGAACTTTGTCACAGTGTCATCCTCCTTCTGCAGCAACACAGCACGTACGACATGCTACCTTCTCTGGCTCTCGATTTTCACCCGTCTCAATGTAGTTTGTTACATTTAGTCAAGTTTTGACTAAATCTTTTAAGATAGTCTAGAGGGGGAATCGAGACGAGGGTCGTGGTGTATGTGTGTGTGTGTGTGTGTGTGTGTGTGTGTGTGTGTGTGTGTGTGTGTCTGTGTGTGTGTGTGTGTGTCTGTGCGTGTGTGTGTGTGTGTAGAGCGATTCAGAGTAAACTACTGGACCGATCTTTATGAAATTTTACATGAGAGTTCCTGGGTATGATATCCCCAGACGTTTTGTTTTCATTTTTTCGATAAATGTATTTTATGACGTCATATCCGGCTTTTTGTAAAAGTTGAGGCGGCACTGTCACACCCTCAATTTTCAATCAAATTGATTGAAATTTTGGCCAAGCAATTTTCGACGAAGGCAGGACTTCGGTATTGCATTTCAGCATGGAGGCTTACAAATTAATTAATGACTTTGGTCATTAACAATCTGAAAATTGTAATTAAAATTATTTGTTTATAAAACGATCCAAAATTACTTTTATTTTATTCTTCATCATGTTCTGATTCCAAAAACATATAAATATGTTATATTCGGATTAAAAACAAGCTCTGAAAATTAAAAATATAAAAATTATGATGAAAATTTAATTTCCGAAATCGTTTTAAAAACTATTTCATCGTATTCCTTGTCGGTTCATGATTCCAAAAACATATAGATATGATATGTTTGGATTAAAAACACGCTCAGAAAGTTCAAACGAAGAGAGGTACAGTAAAGCGTGCTATGAAGCACAGCGCAACCGCTACCGCGCCAAACAGGCTCGTCACTTTCACTGCCTTTTGCACTAGCGGCGGACTACGTTCAGTTTCATTCTGTGAGTTCCACAGCTTGACTAAATGTAGTAATTTCGCCTTACGCGACTTGTCCTTTTTGTTTGGTCTCGCCTACTTGACCGCTATAATTCAAGAATGGTTTCATTTTAAGGGAAGTTTAGTATCCTTTTTCAAGTTACCTGTAACACGACTGGCAACTCTCGATTAGGGCGCTTCATAAACCTCAGTAGTTATATGACTCAAAGTTTATTTATGTCACATGGGGCCTATACTTGGTGGGGCATCGGGAAGAAGGGAATAAGTAACAATCATAGCAATACCAAATTATATAACAGTTAAGTAATTCATAAATTCAGCAGAAAAATTCATTCACATTGTTTCAGAGAGGTTGGAAGTTGCCCACTGCCGAGCAGTTCACTGAACAGGTTCCGCAACTTACCGGAGTACGGCAGACTTCTCATCGCATACCTGGACCTTCTCCTACGTACGGACGCTCACACTGCCAAGGCTTTTGCTAAAGAATGTATCATAGGTAAGAATTGAAAACTAATCACAATAGATGCTACGATCGATTTTTTTACCTCTTAATGGTTTGAGTGATTCGTTTCTTACATTTACACAAAAGCTTCAGGTTTGTCTCACTAACGTCAAAGAGAAAATATCAGCTAATCAAAATATGAACTCAAAATGTTAACTCGAATTGTAAAGTATTATAATTATTAGTGTGTGTGTGGGTGTGTAATTAATGAAAAAAAACAGAAAACACACAACACTTGAACGGACAGACGCAACTAGAATTCCACAAAACTGTTATCGGTAGGACGCGTGACATTTGAGCAGAAAAAAAATCACCTCCGACGGGACTCGAACCCGCAATCCCCGGCTAGCACACGACCTTAACCGATCCGGTGTTTAGGAGGCCGATGCCTTATCCATTAGGCCACGGAGGCTTGATTCTCACAAAGGAAATGTGAAACAATCTATCGTTAGTACCTGATGTTTTTGAGTATATTTTGCCAAAGAATGTATCATTGGCAGTGTTGTTCCAAGACAGTAGGGCAGTTGGACCTGGACTCAGAAAACCTACATGTCAAAATGTCCTCGTCGCAAAAAATAGTTTATTTTCAAAAGACATCCCATTTGTCAAAGCTATCGGACGTTCGACCGGCCGGGGTCAAAAGTAAGCTTATGCGTAAATGACCGAAGACTGAGGCCTGGGAACAGCACTGCATTGAATGGGTAAGTAAAAAAACTAACCACAATGGAGACAAAAAGGAAAAGACCCACACTCAAGAACACCCCCCCCCCCCCAAAAAAAAAAAAAAAAAAAAAAAAAAAAAAAACCACAAACACATTGACATTATTTTGGAAACAGGAATACGCAACAGTAATTCATTAACTAGGAAATTAGAAAGACACACGACATTTGCAAATAAAAAGTAAAAACACCTCCGACGGGACTCGAACCCGCAATCCCCGGCTAGCACACACACGGCTAACCGATCCGGCGTTTAGGAGGCCGATGCCTTATCCATTAGGCCACGGAGGCGCTGCCTGTACGGTGAAATGATTAGCTGGTCGTTGTCGGGTCTGCCTTTTGCTGCGTACGAACGCGCACACTGTCAAGACTTAATCATAGGTAAGAGAGGAAAGCCTACCTAAATGATCGCTATTGCCGATCGAGTCTTAATCTGTTCCTCTGCAGGATTTACTCAATCAAACCGCCTTACACGGTTTTCTGCAGTCGGTGTCCAGACAAACAGACCTACACCGTTCTGTGGCGAAAGGGTTGGAGAAAGACTAATTAGCTTTCCAAAACATAAACCGGGGAATATAGCCTAGAGTTGAAAAGTAAACGGCAATAGAAAGTAACGAGAAGAAACGTAAACCCTCCGCCGCCCCACCCTAGCATCAACATCCCCAAGGAAAAGAATTAAATGAAGACAATAATTGACGCCTGCGAAAGAACGTTAAACAAACACAAAAACGGCACTTGAGGATTATTTTAGAAAACACGAAAACTAAACATACACTGGATCATGTAGTAAATGCAACATGAATTCACACATTAGAGAAGTCGAAAACCACATGGCAAAGAAAATTAAAGAACAAGTCGCGTAAGGCGAAAATACAATATTTAGTCAAGTAGCTGTCGAACTCACAGAATGAAACTGAACGCAATGCCATTTTTCAGCAAGACCGTATATACTCGTAGCATCGTCAGTCCACCGCTCATGGCAAAGGCAGTGAAATTGACAAGAAGAGCGGGGTAGTAGTTGCGCTAAGAAGGATAGCACGCTTTTCTGTACCTCTCTTTGTTTTAACTTTCTGAGCGTGTTTTTAATCCAAACATATCATATCTATATGTTTTTGGAATGAGGAACCGACAAGGAATAAGATGAAAGTGTTTTTAAATTGATTTCGACAATTTAATTTTGATAATAATTTTTATATATTTAATTTTCAGAGCTTGTTTTTAATCCGAATATAACATATTTATATGTTTTTGGAATCAGCAAATGATGGAGAATAAGATAAACGTAAATTTGGATCGTTTTATAAATTTTTATTTTTTTTTACAATTTTCAGATTTTTAATGACCAAAGTCATTAATTAATTTTTAAGCCACCAAGCTGAAATGCAATACCGAAGTCCGGGCTTCGTCGAAGATTATTTGACCAAAATTTCAACCAATTTGGTTGAAAAATGAGGGCGTGACAGTGCCGCCTCAACTTTCACGAAAAGCCGGATATGACGTCATCAAAGACATTTATCAAAAAAAAGAAAAAACGTTCGGGGATTTCATACCCAGGAACTCTCATGTCAAATTTCATAAAGATCGGTCCAGTAGTTTAGTCTGAATCGCTCTACACACACACACACACACACAGACACACAGACACACACACACACACACGCACATACACCACGACCCTCGTTTCGATTCCCCCTCGATGTTAAAATATTTAGTCAAAACTTGACTAAATATAAAAACAACAAGTCGCGTAAGGCGAAAATACAATATTTAGTCAAGTAGCTGCCATTTTTCAGCAAGACCGTATACTTGTAGCATCGTCAGTCCACCGCTCATGGGAAAGGCAGTGAAATTGACAAGAAGAGCGGGGTAGTAGTTGCGCTAAGAAGGATAGCACGCTTTTCTGTACCTCTCTTTGTTTTAACTTTCTGAGCGTGTTTTTAATCCAAACATATCATATCTATATGTTTTTGGAATCAGGAACCGACAAGGAATAAGATGAAAGTGTTTTTAAATTGATTTGGAACATTTAATTTTGATAATAATTTTTATATATTTAATTTTCAGAGCTTGTTTTTAATCCGAATATAACATATTTATATGTTTTTGGAATCAGCAAATGATGGAGAATAAGATAAACGTAAATTTGGATCGTTTTATAAATTTTTATTTTTTTTTACAATTTTCCGATTTTTAATGACCAAAGTCATTAATTAATTTTTAAGCCACCAAGCTGAAATGCAATACCGAACCCCGGGCTTCGTCGAAGAATACTTGACCAAAATTTGAACCAATTTGGTTGAAAAATGAGGGCGTGACAGTGCCGCCTCAACTTTCACGAAAAGCCGGATATGACGTCATCAAAGACATTTATCAAAAAAATGAAAAAAACGTATGGGGATTTCATACCCAGGAACTCTCATGTCAAATTTCATAAAGATCGGTCCAGTAGTTTAGTCTGAATCGCTCTACACACACACAGACACACACACACACACACACACACACACACACACACGCACATACACCACGACCCTCGTTTCGATTCCCCTCGATGTTAAAAAATATTTAGTCAAAACTTGACTAAATATAAAAAGCAACAAGTCGAGTAAGGCGAAATTACTACATTTAGTCAAGCTGTGGAACTCACAGAATGAAACTGAACGCACTGCATTTTTTCACAATGACCGTAGTCCGCCGCTTGTGCATAACGGAGTGAAACTGACGAGCCTGTTCAGCGCGGTAGTGGTTTCGCTGTGCTGCACAGCACGCTTTTCTGTACCTCTCTTCGTTTTAACTTTTTGAGCGTGTTTTTAATCCAAACATATCATATCTATATGTTTTTGGAATCAGGAACCGACAAGGAATAAGATGAAATTGTTTTTAAATCGATTTCTGAAATTTTATTTTAATGATAATTTTTAGGTTTTTAAATTTCGGAGCTTGTTTTTAATCCAAATATAACATATTTATATGTTTTTGGAATCAGAAAATGATGAAGAATAAGATGAACGTAATTTTGGATCGTTTTATAACAAAATAATTTTAATTACAATTTTCAGATTTTTAATGACCAAAGTCATTAATTAATGTTTAAGCCACCAAGCTGAAATGCAATACCAAAGTCCGGCCTTCGTCGAAGATTGCTTGGCTAAAGTTTCAATCAATTTAATTGAAAAATGAGGGTGTGACAGTGCCGCCTCAACTTTTACAAAAAGCCGGATATGACGTCATCAAATATATTTATCGAAAAAATGAAAAAAACGTATGGGGATATCATACCCAGGAACTCTCATGTAAAATTTCAGAAAGATCTGTCCAATAGTTTATTCTGAATCGCTCTACACACACACGCAGACAGACAGACACACGTCTCGATTCCCCCTCTATGTTATACTGGGTGGCCGAGTGGTAACGCACTTGCGCTCGGAAGCGAGAGGTTGCGAGTTCGACCCTGTGTCAGGGCGTTAGCAATTTTCTCCCCCCGTTCCTAACGTAGGTGGTGGGTTCAAGTGCTTGTCTTTCGGATGAGACGAAAAACCGAGGTCCCTTCGTGTACACTACATTGGGGTGTGCACGTTAAAGATCCCACGATTAACAAAAGGGTCTTTCCTGGCAAAATTGTATAGGCATAGATAAAAATGTCCACCAAAATACCCGTGTGACTTGGAATAATAGGCCGTGAAAAGTAGGATATGCGCCGAAATGGCTGCGATCTGCTGGCCGATGTGAATGCGTGATGTATTGTGTAATAAAATTCCATCTCACACGGCATAAATAAATCCCTGCGCCTTGAATATGTGCGCGATATAAATTGCATACAAAAAAACAAAAAACAAAAACAAAACAAATCCCTGCGCTTATAGAACTGTACCCACGGAATATGCGCGATATAAGCCTCATATTGATTGATTGATTGATTATCGAGTCTTTACCAGCTCCTAATGCTGTTTCTTTGTAATATGTAATTAACTATGCATTTCCGGATCAACAGATCAACTACCTTCTTTCGCTACAACTAGGGAAGATTAGGCAGAGATGAAAAGTAAACTGAAAATACAAAGTGACCCCAACTTCACAATACCCAAGGCAAAACAATGAAATCAATTAAGACACAGAAATAAGAAGAAGAAAAAGAAATGAAACAATTAGAGATTGATTAGAAAAAAGAATAGTAAACAAACTGGAACTTGTTGTTAAATCGACAAGAATTTAGAAAATATGAAATTAGAACGACACAAAATTTCCAATTAAAAAATAAAAACACCTCCGACGGGACTCGAACCCGCAATCCCCGGCTAGCACACAACCGCTTCAACCGTTTCGGCGATTAGGAGGCCGATGCCTTATCCATTAGGCCACGGAGGCTTGCATGCTTCCTTTAAGTTATGACTTTATATGTGTTATACACATAATGCTTTGTTCAACGTTTTTATTGTTTTATTGTTTTTTTAACGCAGATAATTGTTTGAATGGCTTGTCGTGTTGGTTTTGTTTTTATCAGCACACAATACAGACTGTCCAATGGATGGTGACACAAAGAAGCAGTTTCACGTTTTGTTCTGGGAGCAAGCTGCTCTGGATTTTGAGGTATTGATTCTTTTTTGTATACATTTTTAAACTCAACCTGAAACATATGTTACAAACAGATAAGAGAAGCTCGTCAGGTGGAAGAAGATCATCAGATTATAGTGGTGAATATCCCGAATGGGCAGCGTACGATAACACCTGACGTTGTCATGAGTAATCGAATAACGCATGCTGCGCTTTTCTAAAAAAAAAAAAAAAAAAAAAAAAAAAATCTTTCTGTCTTGAGACTCAAAGCTGCCAGTCAGCTCAATAAATGCTTTCAGTCAGTTCAATGTCATATTGTCGGGTGTCAGTCAAATTGAAAATGCAAAGCGTGAGTTCAGGTGAGAATAGAAGTGATGAGTACATGTGCACTGTTAGTAAAGACATAGCTATCGTTAGTTATTCCTTTACATTTCCTTATAACTTCTATTCTCACATTATTTTAAACGCAAGTGAGGATATCCAGCATTTCTTTTTTTGTGAAATCGTTCGGAATAGGTTGTACAGATCAACTTACTACAGAAACAATGCCTTTTTTTTTAAACAGGAGAAACAATTTTCTGATGCTCTGGACTGGTACAACTATTCGCTCAGTCTGTTTCGCTCTGCTGGGAGAGACGGCGGTTGTGTGGGCGAAGGCAACTTAGCTAAACTTCACAGGAACAGGGCCAACTGCTACATCAGCCTTCAGCAACTGTCAAAGGTATTCCCAGAATTGGTTGTATTAAAGTCACTTACAGTAATCTGCATTTGGAGAGATGATGAGGGGTGCAAGAGAGGGAAGACGACCACGGTGAGAGAGAGAGAGAGAGAGAGAGAGAGAGAGAGAGAGAGAGAGAGAGAGAGAGAGAGAGAGAGAGAGAGAGAGAGAGAGAGAGAGAGAGAGAGAGAGAGAGAGAGAGAGACCAGACCACAGACCAGACCAGACAGTGATGGAAGAGGCTGGAAAATGACGAAGAAGAAAACTGAAGTACTGACATCTTTGTTGCAGGCTAAGGAGGCGTTGTCTGAGGCCAAAGAAGCTGACCCAACTTCAGTACACACACATTTCCTTCTCTACAAGCTTGCTCTATTGGAATCTGACACAGAAGCAGGTACTTTGACAAAAACCCACCTCTCACTGCCGTTACGCAGACTCTAAATTAGTTTTCAAAGTCAAGAGAGGGAAGACTGATTATCTTCTTATGCAGGTGTGGGGAGAGAAAAAAACACTTTTTGCGCACGATCTAAAAAAACAAAGCAAAGTAAGCGATCTAAATGTAGACAACAACAGTAAGTACGAGTTATGAACCTGAGAGTATAAGAAATATTGACATGAACAAAAAAATGTCATCTGTTCACGCAAATGTTGTTGTCTCTAGCTTCAGGAATATATAACAATGTCAACTACGGCCAACTCAGACGAATGATTCAGTTATAATGATTATGTTTCTTGTTCATGTATTATTATAATTATACTTTTATTTTTTTATTTACTGTGGTTACAGCCAAGGCAAGTTTGCAGGCCATGGTAGAAAACCAGAGCGTTCAGAGTGCGGATGACAACAACAGCCTGATCTGCCTTGCTGCACAGATAGCCATGGAGGTGAGGAGACAGTTTGGGATGAACTGCTGAAATGCGTCCTTGGTGAAATTCCGATTTTAAGGCCCTCTGCGGCAGCGGTGGCCAATAGATAAACTCCGAAAAGCGAGGGGTGTGTCGGAAACACGTGCGTGTTTTCACGTGTTTCCGACACAACCCTCGCTAATGACATACCCTCCAATATTTGTACGAGGTTTTGCAAGAACAGGTCACTTCCCCTCAAACCATACCTATACCCGACGGAGTTATTTCTGAATTGTCTATTAGGGACATATTTTGTTAATACGTACGCAGAATGCATCCTTTTCAATGTGCGCGAATTTGTTCCATGTACATCAAACTGAAACGGAAGCTTCTCTCCGTGATTCGAGTAGTATGGGTTTTCCGGGTGGATTTTTGTGAGTGGGAACTTTAGTGAGGGGCGGGGACTTAGTTTGGACCAAAAGTAAATACATGAACAAGTTAATAAATAAATACAGAAGTAAATTGATAAAGACTTGATACATAGCCTAAATGATTAAAAAAATGAATCAATCAATGAATTAATGAACCAATCAATCAATTAATCATTCAATCAATTAATCAATCAATGAAAAAGATCAATGAAAAGATAGATAAATGAATCAATATTTCAAGAAAAGGACTATCAGGGTGTATCTGATAAAGCGTTGCTATCAGTGTAATCAGTTATCGCTGCAAATCATAATTAACTTTTTGGCTTTAAACCTTAATCTAGAAAAAAACAAGTCGCGTAAGGCGAAATTACTACATTTAGTCAAGCTGTGGAACTCACAGAATGAAACTGAACATAGTCCGCCACTAGTGCAAAAGGCAGTGAAAGTGACGAGCCTGTTTGGCGCGGTAGCGATTGCGCTGTGCTTCATAGCACGCTTTACTGTACCTCTCTTCGTTTGAACTTTCTGAGCGTGTTTTTAATCCAAACATATCATATCTATATGTTTTTGGAATCAGGAACCGACAAGGAATAAGATGAAATAGTTTTTAAAACGATTTCGAAAATTTAATTTTGATCATAATTTTTATATTTTTAATTTTCAGAGCTTGTTTTTAATCCAAATATAACATATGTATATGCTTTTGGAATCAGAAAATGACGAAGAATAAAATGAAATTGTTTTTGGATCGTTTAATAAAAAAATAATTTTAATTACAAGTTTCCGATTTTTAATGACCAAACTCACTCATTAGTTTTTACGCCACCAAGCTGAAATGCAATACCAAACCCCGGGCTTCGTCGAAGATTGCTTTGCCAAAATTTCAATCAATTTGATTGAAAAATGAGGGTGTGACAGTGCCGCCTCAACTTTTACATAAAGCCGGATATGACGTCATCAAAGGTATTTATCGAAAAAATGAAAAAAACGTATGGGGATATCATACCCAGGAACTCTCATGTCAAATTTCATAAAGATCGGCCCAGTAGTTTAGTCTGAATCGCTCTACACACACACAGACAGACAGACAGACAGACACACACACACACACACATACACCACGACCCTTGTCTCGATTCCCCCCTCTAACTTGACTAAATGTAAAAAGACTACACAAAACAAGCAAACAAAATTAACTATGTGTCTTTTAGATTTCATGGTGACTGTACTGTGTTTGATTTGAATTTATTTATTTCGCAATCTAGCAAAAGCGAGAGAGCCTTGCGGCCATTGCCCTGTCGAGTGTGGTGACTCACATGACTGACAACAAGCAGGTGTTGAGGGCTCTCAGGTGTCTGGTGCGTCTCAGCTCGGCACACCTGGAAGACTTGGGTCAGGAGGCGGCCAGGTACGCTGTCTCTGCAAGTGGAATTTCCATCTCTGGTTTCCCAGCATATAACCACGTCATGTCCCAAATAGACGCTAGTTCTGGGGAGACATATTAAGTTAGCATAGCATAGCATCTCTGGTTTTAAACAGAAAGACGTGTGATAGTGTACTTTTCATCACAAATATTGGTGGGAAAATATTCATCTTATGTTTAACTTTGTTTGTTTGTTTGCTTGCTTTTGATTGTTTCTTTGTTTTGAAATCGGCTGGGCAGAAAAAGTGTGCGGTGGGATGGGGTTTGGGTGCGGTTGGGGGTTGGTGGTTGGTGGTTGGTGGTTGGGGGTTGGTGGTTGGTGGTTGGGGGTTGGTGGTTGGGGGTTGGGGGTTGGTGGTTGGGGGTTGGGGGTTGGGGGTTGGTGGTTGGGGGTTGGGGGTTGGGGGTTGGGGGTTGGTGGTTGGTGGTTGGTGGGTTGGTGGTTGGTGGTTGGGGGTTGGTGGTTGGGGGTTGGGGGTTGGTGGTTGGGGGTTGGGGGTTGGGGGTTGGTGGTTGGTGGTTGGTGGTTGGTGGTTGGTGGTTGGTGGTTGGTGGTTGGGGGTTGGGGGTTGGGGGTTGGGGGTTGGGGGTTGGGGGTTGGGGGTTGGTGGTTGGGGGTTGGTGGTTGGGGGTTGGTGGTTGGGGGTTGGTGGTTGGTGGTTGGGGGTTGGTGGTTGGGGGTTGGGGGTTGGTGGTTGGGGGTTGGGGGTTGGTGGTTGGGATAGTGTTTTGAGTGTTGGCGACATGGCATGGGTGGAAGGTGAGCGAAGAGTGGAAATGCTTGCACATAGAAAGATATTTCAAGTTTGTGCATATGTGCTATTTGGAATGACGCTTTTCTCCTCCATCCCCTGTAGTTTATTCTCTTTGCAGACAGACCCGTGGAGAGCTTCTGTGTCATATACGGACAGGTAAACAATACAACTTTTACATTATCATTATCTACATCAGGGTATCGTAAATTTACATTAATTATATCAATAACAAAGTTTGAAGTACACTTAAGTCGCACAAGTCAACTCTTCCAGTATACATTTTGACACATAATGTGAATAACTATACGCACATCATTGATAGCCCTTCTTCAACTGCGTGTAGTACCGACAAACAAACAAACAAAGAAACTAACTGACTGGCTGACTGACTGAATAACTGACTGGAAATAAAAGAATCTGAGCTTGTTGTATAATCAGTCGCGAGATTAACACATGTTGTGTTTATTATGACGCATTTCCTGCTTTTGTTATTTTTTTCTAGCTTCCAACAAACTCTTGGTCTGGTCGGATACAGAAGATTGTGACCGAGGCAGACTGCGAACAGAGGCTGCTTGGTTCATGAAAATAGGTTTGTTGCTAAAAGGAAAAGGCTTTTCTTCAAAAAAATTCACCATGCGTGTGTGTGTGTGTGAGTGTGAGTGTGTGTGTGTGACACGTGTGTGAGTGTGATGTGAGTGTGTGTGTTTGTGTGTGTGTGTGTGTGTGTGTGTGTGTGTGTGTGTGTGTGTGTGTGTGTGTCATTTAACCATCAGTATGCACATATACATATTATGTTTTTCAGGTTTTTACACATTTTGTTGGTAAAACATTCATGTCATAATACCTATATTTGTTAACAAACACAACAACAACAAACACACACACACAAAACAACAAAAACAACAAACACATAGTATGAGGGGGCTATTTGAAGACACTAGGCATAACATTGATTATCACCCTTTTCAAGTTTTTGCATCACACTGATATGCGTTTTACAATTTTTCTGGTGATATTTTCAGCATGGAATCTTGCTTTGAAATGTGAGGACGATCCAGCAACTATGAAGGAATTCTTTATGCTGTCTTACCGGGTAATTATGACAAGTTTCTTTCCTAATTGATATAGTTAGCTGTGTCATTTACTGATATCTTTGATTAAATACAGCTGCAGTATAATAATAAATAATAAATGTCGTGTCCGTTGACCTTAAAGCAAACAGTCAATTTTGCATGGCAGTTAAGGCACAGGAATTATATGCTGTTGTTTACACAACATTGAAATCCTTGTGCCACGTTCTAATTAATTTTCAATGGAACGTTTCGGTTGTCTAACACATGTTACGAGATACTCAATCAATCAATCAATATGAAGCTTATATAGCGCGTATTCCGTGGGTACAGTTCTAAGCAGCGCTTGTCGAAAAGTTGTCAACACAGGACTAACAAAGAAACTAACATCTACAGACGGACACAAACCCTATCACACACTAGCAAACCCTGATAAACATACAACATACAACTGTTTAACAACAATGTACACATCAATAGCTAGGTCCAAACAAAATAATATCAAACACAAAGAAAACACCTCTCACAGAGCACAGCACAAGATACTAACTAAAAGACCAAGGTTTGGGATGTAGGGTGGAGGGTTGTGAGGGAGGAGTAGATAGAAATGATGCAATTCGTGGGTTTGAATCCAGGGGTGGTGCGCACGAAAACGTGGACAATTGGTTGGGACTCACCAGCGAACATATTGAAATTAGTTGAACATTTTAACAAATATCAATGTCAACCAATCTGACCCAGTGTTTGGGTTGGGCACTTCCTCATGCACAGCACCCAATGGCCAAGAAAGCTAATTAGGTGACACTAGATACTCGTAGCATCTGCTCATTTCTGTGCAGCTGATCTCACTGTGCGGAGAGGATGGTGGCAGCTTGACTCACAAGAAAACCTGTGTGTTGATGGCCACTGCTGCCTGCGTTCAGCTAGCCCGAACAGCGCCTTCTGAAAGCGACATGGTGAGATTGAGACAATACAGATTTCATTATGTGTATCATGGTTAGGACAGTGACCCGTGTGCGTAAACTTTCTCTTTTCTACTCAGTTTGTCTAAGCGTTGGCGTGGAGTTAATGGAATTACCCGATATCCAATTTTTCTGCATCAGAGACATAGATATTCAATGTATATCTCTGTCTGCATGTAATACGTGTCGTGCGATGGACATCATATCTGAACATTTGTGCAGTGGTGATCGTTTTCATAGTGTAAATGTTGTTATTTTTGTAAAGTACACCGGACTGTAATCATGCATACGATGTCGTTTTCGTTTGTCAGAAATCTCTGCTGGAAGAAGCCTTGCATTACATCTCGGAACATAAGTCCATGGACAACAGACTTTTGGACGGAGAAGCATCTGAAAGTAAGTAGCTATCGTTAGACGTTGGCTCATCCAACCCACAATGGGAGTCAGAAGTACTAAGAACAATTGTTTTGGAAGGGTGGAATCTTATTTTTAGGATCTTAACTTGCAAAGTTGGGGGGGGGGGGGTGGTCTCAGATGCACGAGTGAATTGCTTACAGTGCAGATCTGACTTTTGATATTGCCGCTGTGGTGCACTAATGAATTGATGACTAGTTTTGAGTTTGGACAATGCTTCTGTGATGCAACAATGAATTGCTAACATTGTAGATTTGACATTGCTTCTTGATCCGCACCAATGAACTAATAACATTGTAGATATGACATTGCTTCTGTGACGCACCAATGAACTACTAACATTGTAGATATGACATTGCTTCTGTGATGCACTAATTGTTGCTGTAGGTTTGACATTGCTTCTTTTATGCGCTTATGAATTGCTAACCGTGTAGTTTTGAGTTTTGACATTGCTTCTGTGATGCAATAATGAGCTACTGACATTGTAGATATGACATTGCTTCTGTGACGCACCAATGAACTACTAACATTGTAGATATGACATTGCTTCTGTGATGCACCAATGAACTAATAACATTGTAGATTTGACATTGCTTCTGTGACGCACCAATGAACTACTAACATTGTAGATATGACATTGCTTCTGTGACGCACCAATGAACTACTAACATTGTAGATATGACATTGCTTCTGTGATGCACCAATGAACTAATAACATTGTAGATTTGACATTGCTTCTGTGATGCACCAATGAACTAATAACATTGTAGATTTGACATTGCTTCTGTGACGCACCAATGAACTAATAACATTGTAGATATGACATTGCTTCTGTGACGCACCAATGAACTACTAACATTGTAGATATGACATTGCTTCTGTGATGCACCAATGAACTAATAACATTGTAGATTTGACATTGCTTCTGTGACGCACCAATGAACTACTAACATTGTAGATATGACATTGCTTCTGTGATGCACCAATGAACTAATAACATTGTAGATTTGACATTGCTTCTGTGACGCACCAATGAACTACTAACATTGTAGATATGACATTGCTTCTGTGATGCACCAATGAACTAATAACATTGTAGATTTGACATTGCTTCTGTGACGCACCAATGAACTACTAACATTGTAGATATGACATTGCTTCTGTGACGCACCAATGAACTACTAACATTGTAGATATGACATTGCTTCTGTGATGCACCAATGAACTACTAACATTGTAGATTTGACATTGCTTCTGTGATGCACCAATGAACTACTAACATTGTAGATATGACATTGCTTCTGTGATGCACCAATGAACTACTAACATTGTAGATATGACATTGCTTCTGTGATGCACCAATGAACTACTAACATTGTAGATATGACATTGCTTCTGTGATGCACCAATGAACTACTAACATTGTAGATTTGACATTGCTTCTGTGCTGCACTAATCAATTGCTAACCGTGTAGGTCTAGTTTTACATGGCTTTCATGATGCACAGATTGCTAATCGTGTAGTTGTACATTGCTTTCATGATGCACAGATTGCTAACCGTGCAGTTTTACATTGCTTTCATGATGCACAGATTGCTAATCGTGTAGTTTTACATTGCTTTCATGATGCACAGATTGCTAACCGTGCAGTTTTACATTGCTTTCATGATGCACAGATTGCTAACCGTGCAGTTTTACATTGCTTTCATGATGCACAGATTGCTAATCGTGTAGTTTTACATTGCTTTCATGATGCACAGATTGCTAATCGTGTAGTTTTACATTGCTTTCATGATGCACAGATTGCTAACCGTGCAGTTTTACATTGCTTTCATGATGCTAACCGTTTAGAAACGAGGAGGCCTGCACAGACCCTGATGCTGCTGTATGAATTTGAAGCCCTGACGAAACTGGGGGACAGCAAAGCAGAATCCGTTCTGGAGAGAGCTCTCGTCCTGCCCAGCCCGGAACCCAAACTCTTTGAGTCATTTGCTGGTGAGTTATGATTAAAATTTGTTAGTGCATGTCACGACTTTTAAAACTTTCTCCAACCTAAACTCTTCAAGTTGAGTCATTCGCTGGTCAGTTCACAGTCTGTGTAGGAAATGATAACACATAATTTCTTTAAAATATTTTTAGAATATGAGTATCTTATTCATGCTTGTCAGGTTGCTATGCCCGACATTGTGTCTTGCCAATCGCATGAATCCGAGCCATATTGAACTTGATCAAAATGTTATTACCCCTCACTGTATAATCTGTGATAAACAAAGTGGAAATCAGCGCCTGGCTCAATCTTTCAGCGCTAGCAGTCGATCCGCCAGCGCGACAAAACAAACTCAGCATGCGAGCTCTGAAGGTTGCCATTCACACACATCTTCAGTGCCAGGAACCGGACTTTGTAAAGTGCAGGTCAGTTCTTCGTACACATGTCGCGATTCGTCTATGGCATTTGAGAGTTTTAAGGCCCAGTTCTTCGATTACAACTTGGGGAAAGACCAAAAGAAAAGGTGTAACGCACGCACGCACAAGCAGCACACACACACGCACATACAGACATACACATACACACACACACACACACACACACACACACAGACACACAGATACACACACACACACACACACACACACATATGTAGAGGTTACATGCCGAGTCTCAGTGATTATTAAAAATAATGGTCGAAGTTAGCGGATCATGAAAAATGCGAGCTTTAGCGAGCTTTTTCATGACCGCGAACTGAGACCATTATTTTTTATAATCACTGAGACGAGGTGTGTAACCTCTTTATTCCTCCTTTCTTCAGTTATTCAAAGAAAAGAGGAGTTTTTTTGCGAAAGTTTGATCGAATCCTATTCACTCAACCAGTCAACCTGCGCAGGCGATTGATTAATGCGCGGTTGTATAGTTCCGTGCAAATCATTCCATTCTGGACTAAAATCAAGTACACAGATATGCTGTTATTCTGCTGTGGCGGCAAAGGCAGATATTGTGTGTTCTGTATATGTTTTGGTATCGCTTAGGATAATGTTCTTTCGTCAAATGGGACTAGCAGACGAACTTTTGCACCCGTGTTCCAATGTTAAAAACTGTATGAAGTTCAGTTTTCTGGGGAAAATAATGTATGAAACCGCTTTATGTTGTTTAAATTAATATGAGATGTGTGCATTTTGTTGCGTGTGATCTGTTTATTAAATGAAATATTGTTGAAAACTGACCATCGGATTGCAGTCTGTTGTCGAAGAAACTGAGTGAAAAGAAGGGGAACTACTCTTGTCGCTAGTATGAGTTACTTGCCTTGCGGGAAATTGCTTGTGATGAACGTTTGAGCACAGCAGATCTAGATTCAGAAAACAACCGAACTCATGGATTTTATATGGAGGTTCATGTGTTCAGGCCTGTAGTTGTTAATTTAAATGCGGTATGTTTGTATTGTTTGCTCCAGAGATGTATACTTCGTACATTAGAGCGTTTGGAACTTTTCAGTCGCAAAAAGTAGTACCGAAGCAGAACAACTTCTCAACCCATTGCACTATCGAGGATTCAGGCTGTTGCTGGGTCGTTATTTGTTTGGTTGCTGGGTCATTATCGAAAAATAACTACCCCTACAAGTTTACAGAGGTAAAGAAGCAGAGGGGGGAATAAATATATATACACACACACACACACACACACACACACACACACACACACACACACACAACCGGCACGGTTGGCCTAGTGGTAAGGCGTCCGCCCCGTGATCGGGAGGTCGAGGGTTCGAACCCCGGCCGGGTCATACCTAAGACTTTAAAATTGGCAATCTAGTGGCTGCTCCGCCTGGCGTCTGGCATTATGGGGTTAGTGCTAAGACTGGTTGGTCCGGTGTCAGAATAATGTGACTGGGTGAGACATGAAGCCTGTGCTGCGACTTCTGTCTTGTGTGTGGCGCACGTTATATGTCAAAGCAGCACCGCCCTGATATGGCCTTTCGTGGTCGGCTGGGCGTTAAGCAAACAAACAAACAAACACACACAAACACACACACACACACACATACACACACACACACACACACACACACACACACTTAAGTATAAGTGTGCGTGTATGTAGAGGGGAGAGATTGGAGGGGGTGCCAGTTCCAACTGTTAAAGCAATCAACATGACACACCATCGTGCAAACCCGTTGAGAACGGTAGCTTAAATTTGCTTTCAATCTCGAACGTGTCAACTTCATTCTCATTTACAGTATACGGATTGTGTTTCCCCTGCAATCGTTCTGTTGATGATGTGTTAATAATAAAATGACATGACTGTCTTATGCATATGCTGGTGCAGCAAGGACATTCGGCAGCTGGTGGAACAGAGTCTCAGATGTAACGAGGAGGAGGCCTTCACTTACTTCAAGGAGACTGCAGACATCTTGGACAACAAGGCGCAGGTTCAGTTTTGTCCTAAGACTAAGGGAATATAAATAAATAGAATGAACTGGAAAAAGAAGATTGTAGACTTCAAATATGTCGGCAGTGGGGGAAACGCCGAATTCTTTGCTATTTAAATCGCGGAAAACTTTGCCGAATTTTCACGGTGGGGAAAAAATAACGCCAATGACTGCCTGAAACTTCCGGTTATTTCCGAAACTTTCATGGCCATTTCGGCATATTTGACGAAGAAAACAAACCCCAGCAGTAAGCTACATTCCTGAGGCCCTCAAATGATTAGCAATATTGCCATATTTTGTTTTGAACTCAAGCTATAATTCATCTACATGTACTGTTGTGTACTCCTTTCTCTTTTGTGTGTTGCCACATCCTACAGAATGTTTCCTTTTCTATTTTCTCGTTTCGTTATATGTTGTGCATACAAATAAAGGGCCAGTTCTTTGCAAAGTCTATGTGTAGTGTCCTCTTTATCTTTGCATGTATTTTTTTGTTTTTTCTTTCGAGATAAGGCCAAAAAAAAAAAATTGTCTGTTTAGGGTAACCCGACCGACCCTATCGATTTGGCGCCGACCCAAAAACTTTTTTTTGATTTCAAAAAAAAAAAAAAAAAAAAGAGGTAAAAATGCTAAAAAGAGACATTTGGCGTTTCTTTCTCTCCCTTTCTCTCTGTTTTATTTATACGTTAGTTTTGAAACATGTATTCATCAAATATAAGAAGTGAATGTTCAGCCAACATAGCATTTACACAAAAAAAAAAAAAAAAAAAAAAAAAAAAAATTTACCTACCTACCGACCCTACTTTTTTTGGTCATGTTACCCTAAACAGACAATTTTTTTTTTTTGGCCTAAGGCAAAAAAAAAATAGGTGTGGTTACGGTAACCTAGCCAAAAAAAATAGGGTAGGAAGGTAGGCAATCACTTTTTTTTTTGTTTAAACTTTTTTTTCTAATGTGTACAAATTAAACCTACTTGACAGGGAAATAAGTGTGCGACTCGGGCGCTTTCGCTTTCATTGCGTTTTCTGGATTCGTTTTTTTTTCTTTTTTTTTCTTTTTTTGACAAATGTAATAAAAAGTTATAGGGTCGGCCCCTAAAAATAGGGTAGGTCGGGTTACCGTAACCACACCTATTTTTTTTTTAGGCCTAATGTATTGACTGAATTATTTTGTGGTGTGTTTGGCGGCTGGGGTACGTGCATTGCACTTGACAGTGTGGGCACACAGGTGTACCAAACCGCCTCCTGACTCTGCATCAGATTGCTTGCGCTGGCATCTGCTTACATAGACCCACATTGATCTGATGTGTGAGACGAGCGAGAGACCAGTTTCCATTTGTCCCCACATGAATATACATTTGTATTGCGCTGTATAATATCAATTGTTGCCGGGCAGTAGATAAAACAGTGAGATTTTATTTGTTTTTCGTCTCTCTGTGTTTATGGGCAAGAAAAAGTTAATCTGACCATTTCGCTATTGCTGTTTTGTTTGTTTTCCTTCAGGGGAGATATCCGCAGATGGAGACAGTTTGGTTGATGACAAAGTCGTGGAACACGGGTATACGACACTTCTGGTGCGTGCTTTGTGTTGCGTCTAAGCTTGGCAGCACTTAAAAACAAATAATTTGATCGACTGGCAATATTTTGTTGTTGTTTTGCTTTGTTTTTTTTCAAATGTTGTTTGTTTGCTTGTTTTTGTGTTGGTTTGTTGTTGTGTGTGTGTGTGGTTGTGTGTGTGTGTGTGTGTGTGTGTGTGTGTGTGTGTGTGTTTGTTTGACCTTCAACTGTTAGTTCACTGTTCCAGCTGCGGAAGTTACGCAGAAGCGGAGCGGTGGTGCGCAATGAGCATGAGGGTTCTGCCTCACGTTGGGTCTTTAAAAGACACGTATGAAGATCAGGTATGAGAGAATAGATTACTAGGTACGTGTGTATGTGTTGGTGTAAATACCATACCGTATAAACAATCACTATTTATAATGTCGTGAGGTCCACGTTATTAAAGGATATTGACGCTGAGTGGTACATTGTGAGGTCACAATGCACAGCGAGTTGAGATTGAAAGAGAGAGATCGTGTGTGTGTGTGTGTGTGCGTGCGTGCGTGCGTGCGTGTGTGTGTTTGTGTGTGTGTGTGTGTGCGTACGTGCGTGCGTGCGTGCGTGCGTGTGTGTGTGTGTGTGTGTGTGTGTGTGTGTGTGTGTGTGTGCAGGGTAATGTATTCTCTTTCTTTTTATAGATTTTGAATTTCTTTTTTTCTTTTTTTTCTTTCTTGTCATGGTAATTTCAATTAACTTATTGTTGCTAAGCAGAAGAACGCTGGTGAATGCGCGTGATAGTGATAAATAAGGCCACCGAAGGAAAATGTGTGTGCAACACTGATTACAGTGCAGACGTTTTGCTTGCAGATGATGTCAGTTTACACTGAGATTCTGGAAGGCATGGAAAGACAAAGATCAACTCAAAGCCTGGAAGAATGAGACACGTTATTTTCCTGCCTTGCCATATGGTCGGTTTTTAACTAGACTGCGATTTGATTAGAGTTCTGCCGAGGGAAGGAGAGGTAAAAACAGAATCAGCTTTTCGTTTCATTCTATGACATTTCCCTCACTGTGTGAAAATATAAAAAAAACTTAGTCACCTTTCGACAAAGGATCGAATCAAACTTTTTAATGTGTTTTTTTCAGTACTGTTTAACTTTTGCATTAAATGTTGGATTTTTCAAATTGCAGTTTTTTTCTTCTCGTATATTGACACCATAATTGTTATGCCAATGTTTTTGAAGTTTGACTTTCATTTGTTTCAACTTTGCACATTGAATACGGAGAAATGTTCACTCTGAATGAGTGAGTGAGTGAGTGAATATGTGTGGACGTCTTGACACGTTATAGTACTAATGGTGATGATGACTTTCCTAACTGTTTCCGAGTCAAACCATGGGTGTTGAATAACGTTTTGAAAAAGGTCTTTAGTGTGTGTGGTTGGGTTTTTGAGTTCTCATGTTCATTTGTTGACACTTTATTGTACCAATATTTTTTGTATGATTAAATTTTTATTCTGTTTGTGCCTTTGGATGTCTACTTTAATTGAATTAAAACAAATTAAAAACCCTTGACTTTTGTTATTATTTCTTCCTAAAATGCCCGAGTTAAATAGTAATTTTAAAAATGTACTGACATTTACTATAATATATATATACACAAAGCGATATCATGCCCACGGCGTAGTTAGTTCTCCCCCATTTCTGACAAAAACAAAAGGAAGGAGATGATGTCGGACGCATATATAATGTCTTGCAGATGCGAGGAAAAAAACACAAACACAAACCCGATTATTCGCTCCAATAAGTTGCACGGTTGAGATCGTACTGGTTTCGGATTCGGCGTTAGTACAGTCCCTTTAACTACATTCTTGGTGTCACATTAAAGGGCAGCTGTCGGGTTGCCTGGTCTCAAAAATGCGCGGAGTCGCGTGCAAAAACGCGTTTAAGAGTTTTCCGAGTTGATTCAACTAAAGACTGTTGATTTGGTCCAGAAGAAGACACTTTCATCATTAGTTTGAAACCATTAAAATGCGTGAAACTTTCTGCTAGTTCTCACAATCCGCAAAAAAAAGAAGCAGTTGGCAGGCCGAAACGACTCAAAATCCGCGACCGACAACTCTGTCAGCACAAGAAAGACGCCGCAGCGTTAGCCTTGCTGTGACGTCACTCGAGGAAGCCGATAAGGCCGCTGTGAAGTTTACAGTACAATGTAGACTACAGCTGGACATCTGTAATGCTGTACGCGTGATTGATTCTTGCACAAAGTAAAGTATTATGATGGTGGTATCTTCTCAAGACCCACGTTCCCATTTTCTCTTCTTTGATCTGACCGACTGCAACCTTTACAAGTCATTTCTAAAGTGGTTCACATGCTGTTGCTACTCCTCCAGTCCACAGGGCCGGACCAAATGAGTTGTAAGGGGGGGGGGGGGGGTTCCTCCTTTTTTTGGGGGGCAAATCAGCGAAGTGGCGAAGCCAAAAGCGCGCGCCTGCTACTAGGGGGGTCCGGGGGCATGCTCCCCCGGAAAATATTTGAAAAACGGTTAAAATCTGTGCAATCTGGTGCATTCTGGGCCTTGTTTTGAGGGTTAAACACGTCACGGCCAATCCGGCCTCTCCCATAATGCAACAGAAAAAGGGGCGGGGCTTAGCAAAAATAGCACAACGCGTGGCACGCGATGTAAACACGAACAGGCCAAAGTGCACTGGGGACGCGGGGGCATCAGGGCGCTCTAATAAATCAGCTTCAATGTTTTTGTCAATAAAAAAAGCACAAGATAGTGTCCACAAGCTCTTTGTTTGGATTTCCTTCTCCTAAAAATGTTTTAACCTTTTGAACTTGGGCGTAAATAAGATCAATTTCCTCTCTCTCACCGCTAAACTGAATTTTACCATCTGGCTTTCTGTCTGTGCAAGCATTTCTTCTTTTAACAGCTTCTTCAGAGTTTTTCACATATTTTCGTTTCTGAACATTTGTGATATCTTGCATATTGATTGCGTATTTTGTTTATATTTACAATACAATTGAACTTTCACACAGAGAACCTTTGTGTCAAAGAAATCAGTCACACAGAGAGAAACAGAATAACAATGTCAAGGCTGTAGATGTCAGGCTAGTCAAACGGACAAAATGAAACTTAGTCTTGGTTGCTGTAACTCAGTCACCGCTATGATGGTACTTTCGCTGATATTGCAGAAAAACAACACAGAATCAGCCAAAACCGCGAACAATAAACAAGTTTAGTACGTCACAACGTCAATGAACAGAATTCTCGAGTCAATTTTTGCATCAGACTCTGACTAAGTGAGTGGGGCAAGCGTCAAACACCACTAAAATGAGGAGGGAAATCTTGGCGCATTTTTTTGGCGGAATACTTGAACAAACCAATCATTTTCAAACTGACCAAGGACAAAAACAGGCTTGTGAACCGAATGGTGAGGGGGGAGGGTACCTCGAAATGTGTGGGTGATGATTTCACATCACCAGTCCATTGCTGCAGTCTTAGTATAGTAGCTCCACCGACCACTGTCCCCTCCCCCCTCCCGTTCGTTCCCCCTTTCAACCCCCTACCACCTTGGAATAAACTGCAGAAGACCATTTGCATATCCTGGATTCTTCCATTTGTGTTGCCAGGGGCGACCCAAGATCCGAGTCCGGTTGTTTCCCATGTCCACTTAGAACAAACCGAGTTTAGATTACCCCTTTCTGTTTTGAAAGTAAACTTGCCCATCCTGTGAGGCACTTTCAGGGACAGTAATTATAGTTAGCGGGACCATGTAGACGAAGTCAACGGTGATAATCTGCGTAGTGTATACGCATACTTTGGAACACGGTCTGTTATTCCACCCAGCGAGAGCCTCTAACACAATCAGTGTTGTCGACAGATGAAGGCGGGAATTCGAAGCCCTGAGTGTTTCACATTCCAACATCGGATGGTGATAGTAACTTAGTAAGGGCTAGGCTGCGGTCTGTAAGCTGTATTGCACTGACATCTCTTTCTGTCTGTGGAAATAAATGGCGAAATTTGATTTAACACTTCTCAACATTAACAGTGACCAGGAGAACGCAATAAGGAGACTATTTACTGAGAATCAGTGGCCATTTGAAACTCGAAGGTGTGTAATAAAAGATTCGACTTGTGTACCAAGAGGTGCTGGGCCATCATCGTGTGACCTCGATACAGAGGCTGTCTCTAGTACCGTTAGGGTGCAGACGTGGTTATCTGATCCTGGAGGCGATGGTGAAAGCGGAGACACGGGTCCTAGTACAGGGCTCTCCTCTGGGGTAGGCCAGTGTGCCTTTTGTTTTTGCAGCCCTTGTGTGACAAATCATCGCCAGAGGTGGCTAGGTACAGGCCAATTGCCACACCGCAGGAATTCCGGCGTTAGAAAAGTACTCTACAAGAAGTATTGGTCCATGCTAGACCGACGCGGTGCTTGGAATTGTGCATTGTACTTGGCGAAAAAGACGTCTTCCTTACATCAAGACAATCCAACACGGGTAAACATTAGCCGAGAAATGATGCCCGACTGTGTGCTCAAATTAGTGAGAGAGCTTTATCTCAACCCCACAGGAATACCCTATCAAGGCCACAACTGGTGGTAAAGGTTAGTTGCATTTCTTTCTTCATATCCGATGTAACAAATACACATGCACCTGAGACAGCATGTTCTGGAACCAAATTGCCGCATGCCACGTGTTTTGCTATTTTTGGAACGCATGGTGTAAATCTGTGACGTCGGAGAGTGTTGACTCCGCCCTTTTCTTTGAACAAGATCCCCATTGAAATGTTTGTTTACAAATATCTTCTTTATTATGGAGAATTAACCTTATCTAAGCGCATAGGGCGGTAAATGTGTGAAAACCAGCTGTGTGAACAAAAAATCTGACACCGTAACTCATGCTTAACCCCCGAGATATTAAAGAAAATGTAGGAGCAGTATTTGTCCGTTGCCTGCAAGAGGTTTGAAATGATTTGCCAACGCAGAAGGTCAGGCTCCTTATATACTCCTGCCGGGCCTTTAAGGGCAGCATTGTTTTGGTGCTAAAACTAGTAAAAGTCAAAGCAAGGTACATGCTTTTTCCAGGGGTGGGGTTCCGGAACCCCTGGAACCCCCCCCTGGGTCCGGCCCTGTCCACCCGGTTAAACCATAAAGTTGCTCAACCACAGACCCTCGTGTCCCTTGTCAGCAGACACTGTACACGTATGAAGAAGGTCCGCTTGAGGTGTCACACCAATTACCGTGTACGTGTGAGGTACTGAATTCAAGACAAAAGCCAAACTCTGTCGGTGGGAAAATCTAGGAAAGAGATGATGATAATACATCAGTTACTTACTCAAGTAGATAGACGAGATAAGATAAAGGGAAGAGAGACGGAGACAAAGATGAAACAGTGGATCTAGTGTGGAAAATGGGGGAGGGGGTTCGGCCGCAAAAAATCAAAGATGAATTTGTCAAACTGTGTTTTTAATGGTTATTGTGTGTGTGTGTGTGTGTGTGTGTGTGTGTGTGTGTGTGTGTGTGATAACACGTATGTGTGTGTGTCTGTGTATATGTGTGATAACACGTGTGTGTGTGTGAGTGTGTTTGTGTGCGTGTGTTTGTGTACCTCGACGCGTGACAATATCTGCCAATAAGTTGAACAAAAACAGGGTTCCAGTGGAACAAAAGCAGGAGGGGAACGGAAGACATGTTATGAACTCCGTTTTTTACTGCGAAATTTTGGCCTGGGAGAAGTCACCCCATCCTAAGTTTCTCTTCACCTACCCGTGAAGTATGCTTGAGGGCTTGACTAGACAACCCGATTGCGCCCATTACACGGCATAAAGAGAGCACCGTTCAACCCGGCCGATTCCGCGGCTGACGTCACGCGTCCAAGGGAAGTAATTTTCGAGCGGGCTGCATTGACTCGGCCAAGAATGCAAACTTTCTTCGATTAAAGACATTGTAGCATGTCTAAAGTCTTCGGACTTGTGTTATCAAGCTGTCAAAATCACCAAGTAACTTTTAAGTTTCAGTTACATGATAACTCATTCTAAGGAACAGATTTTGAGAGCCACAACCCGGCAGCTGCCCTTTAACCTGTTATTATATACACATGGTGCCCTCAAAAGTGGGTATAATTGGCGATCTAACGGCGATAAAAAAT
The DNA here is from genome assembly GCF_037325665.1 of Littorina saxatilis. NCBI lineage: Eukaryota > Metazoa > Mollusca > Gastropoda > Littorinimorpha > Littorinidae > Littorina > Littorina saxatilis. The sequence goes on from NC_090247.1 coordinate 36,150,574, forward strand.
GGCTGTGGGCAATTTTGTGGTAATTTTCATGAAGTAAATAGTTACAAGCCTTAAATACGTGTACCGGTGAAGATCTCCAGCACTAACAAAAGTTTGTTATATTTAGTCAAGTTTTGACTAAATATTTTAACATCGAGGGGGAATCGAAACGAGGGTATGGTGTATGTGCGTGTGTGTGTGTGTGTGTGTGTAGAGCGATTCAGACTAAACTACTGGACCGATCTTTATGAAATTTGACATGAGAGTTCCTGGGTATGAAATCCCCGAACGTTTTCTTCATTTTTTTGATAAATGTCTTTGATGACGTCATATCCGGCTTTTCGTGAAAGTTGAGGCGGCACTGTCACGCCCTCATTTTTCAACCAAATTGGTTGAAATTTTGGTCAAGTAATCTTCGACGAAGCCCGGGGTTCGGTATTGCATTTCAGCTTGGTGGCTTAAAAATTAATTAATGACTTTGGTCATTAAAAATCTGAAAATTGTAAAAAAAAATAAAAATTTATAAAACGATCCAAATTTACGTTTATCTTATTCTCCATCATTTGCTGATTCCAAAAACATATAAATATGTTATATTCGGATTAAAAACAAGCTCTGAAAATTAAATATATAAAAATTATTATCAAAATTAAATTGTCCAAATCAAATTAAAAACACTTTCATCTTATTCCTTGTCGGTTCCTGATTCCAAAAACATATAGATATGATATGTTTGGATTAAAAACACGCTCAGAAAGTTAAAACAAAGAGAGGTACAGAAAAGCGTGCTATCCTTCTTAGCGCAACTACTACCCCGCTCTTCTTGTCAATTTCACTGCCTATGCCGTGAGCGGTGGACTACGAGTATACGGTCTTGCTGCGTTGCATTGCGTTCAGTTTCATTCTGTGAGTTCGACAGCTACTTGACTAAATATCGTATTTTCGCCTTACGCGACTTGTTTTTATATTTAGTCAAGTTTTGACTAAATATTTTAACATCGAGGGGGAATCGAAACGAGGGTCGTGGTGTATGTGCGTATGTGTGTGCGTGTGTGCGTGCGTGTGTGTGTGTGTGTGTGTAGAGCGATTCAGACTAAACTACTGGACCGATCTTTATGAAATTTGACATGAGAGTTCCTGGGTATGAAATCCCCGAACGTTTTTTTCATTTTTTTGATAAATGTTTTTGATGACGTCATATCCGGCTTTTCGTGAAAGTTGAGGCGGCACTGTCACGCCCTCATTTTTCAACCAAATTGGTTGAAATTTTGGTCAAGTACTCTTCGACGAAGCCCGGGGTTCGGTATTGCATTTCAGCTTGGTGGCTTAAAAATTAATTAATGACTTTGGTCATTAAAAATCTGAAAATTTAAAAAAAAAAAAAAAATTTATAAAACGATCCAAATTTACGTTTATCTTATTCTCCATCATTTGCTGATTCCAAAAACATATAAATATGTTATATTTGGATTAAAAACAAGCTCTAAAAATTAAATATATAAAAATTATTATCAAATGGTTTTTTTTCGAAATCAATTTAAAAACACTTTCATCTTATTCCTTGTCGGTTCCTGATTCCAAAAATATATAGATATGATATGTTTGGATTAAAAACACGCTCAGAAAGTTAAAACGAAGAGAGGTACAGAAAAGCGTGCTATCCTTCTCAGCGCAACGAATACCCCGCTCTTCTTGTCAATTCCACGTGCACTGCCTTTGCCACGGGCGGTGGAGTGACGATGCTACGAGTATACGGTCTTGCTTCGTTGCGTTGCGTTCAGTTTCATTCTGTGAGTTCGACAGCTACTTGACTAAATATTGTATTTTCGCCTTACGCGACTTGTTGTTTTTGTGGTGCTACATCTTCTGCCCGTGTAACGAAATGAAAGTACAAAGAAAACCCCATAAGAATATTTGCATACAATTTATACCGACAGTGCATTTAATACAGTAAAAACCCGTGAGCAACACACAATTGTGCAACCTCTCTCTCTCTCTCTCTCTCTCTCTCTCTCTCTCTCTCTCTCTCTCTCTCTCTCTCTCTCTCTCTCTCTCTCTCTCTCTCTCTCTCTCTCTCTCTCTCTCTCTCTCTCTCTTCTCTCTATTTTGGTAAATTTTCAGTAAGTTTAATGAAATTCAATCAATCAATCAATATCTCTCTCTCTCTCTCTCTCTCTCTCTCTATCTATCTCTCTCTCTCTTTTCGCTCAAACAACACACATACACACACACACACACACACACACACACACACACACACACACACACACACACACACACACACACACACAGCCAGTTGCTGGAAATGTTACATCGGTAATTGCAGGCAGTTGAAATGTCATTGCGCCCAACAATCTGACCTCTGAGGTGAGGTGCACGAAGCGAAAGTGGGAGACACCCAAACAGGTGAGAACAAACCGCGGGGCCTGACTCGTTGAAATTGCAACAAATCTCAATGTCAACCAATCCAACGCTGCGGCTGGCTCCCACCCGGTCGGTAACTTTCTCGTACACCTCAAACCAGGTTCCCGCGGTGTGGTGTTAGCGTGTGTAGTTTCTCTTTTGCTTGGCAAGTTGAGGTTCTGTCTCTGTGTGCTATTGCTCTGCTACTGCCCTTGTTAAAACGTGACTTAACTTCAGGGGTTCCAAAAGTCTTATGGTGGCATACCGGGTCGCACACACGACATTCGAAAACACACGATGTGCACGAGCAGTGCCATGTTGACAGTCAGCACCCTCAGCATGCTGTTACTGCCGCAGCACATCCTGGGGGTGGTAGGCTTGGAAGCGGCGCGCACGTGCGAGCCCATACGCTTTGACATGTGCAAAGGACTGGGCTACAACGTGACGGGCATGCCCAACCTGGCAGGACAGAGCGATCAGCAGGACGCCTATCTCACCCTCCAGCACTACAACCCCTTGATCCAGTTAGGCTGCTCCGACCAGCTCAAACTTTTCCTCTGTTCCGTCTACGTGCCCATGTGCTCGGAGAAGGTGCTGCTGCTCATAGGGCCGTGCAGACCCATGTGTGAGAACGTCCGGAAGAGGTGCCAGCCCGTGCTGAACAGGTTCGGTTTCCCCTGGCCTACGGACCTCGACTGTTCCAAGTTCCCCCCGTCCAACGATCAGGACCACATGTGTATGGACGGTCCAACAGAGGACGACCCGACGGACACACCCAAGCCGTACAACCCGCAGAACATCCTGGGGGTGGCAGGCGTGGAAGCGGTGCGCACGTGCGAGCCCATACGCGTTGACATGTGTAAAGGACTGGGCTACAACGTGATGGGCATGCCCAACCTGGTAGGACAGATCGATCAGCAGGACGCCTATCTCACCCTCCAGCACTACAACCCCTTGATCCAGGTAGGCTGCTCCGACCAGCTCAAGTCTTTCCTCTGTTCCGTCTACGTGCCCATGTGCTCGGAGAAGGTGCTGCTGCCCATAGGGCCGTGCAGACCCATGTGTGAGAACGTCCGTAAGAGGTGCCAGCCCCTGCTGAACGAGTTCGGTTTCGCCTGGCCTACGGACCTCGACTGTTCCAAGTTCCCCCCGTCCAACGACCACAACGGTCAACCGCATGTGTATCAGTATGAACGATCCTACAGAGGACACCCCGACCCGTTGCAGAGGTAGATATATTTTGAGTTTGGTTTGGAATGTAGACTGAGTGAGTGAAAAAGAGTGAGGGTGTATGTGTGTGCGCGCGTTGTAGCTGTAGTGTAGCTCTTACGATGCACTTATGTGATCGTGTTAGTCTTCATGGTAACCTTTGCTTTAAAAAAAAATGTATATGACTAAGTGCCAAAAGGTGCGCACGAAAAGCGGACAAAGGGGCTAAAAAATAAAAGTTGACAAACACGACTGATATTGTGATTTTTGTTAAGACAACAGATGCTGGAACCCAATTACGAAAAGAAAAGATAAATTTACCCAAATGATTTTACAAATAACGATAATTTTGTTCGTTATATCATTCAAAACGGCACTGAGTCATAGCATTAAGGTTATCTCGCACGTTTTTAAAGCTAGGGCTTTGAAACTTGGCACACAACCAAAGTATAATGACCTCCAGGTATGGTGCACATCACACTAAACAACATTGAATTTCAAGGTCACAGCGAGGTTAAATTTCCTTTGCAAACTGGAAAATTGTCGTTGTCACGTCTTACATGTTTTAATACTAGATCAGTTAGACTTTACATACTTCACATACTTTCAGCATTTTTATAAAACCTCATTAAAAGTGACCTGCTTGTTAATCTTTGTCAAAGTTCAAGGTCACAGCGGGGTCACATCTGGTCCAAATGTGGAATATTTTCAATTTATTCAGCGCGTTTATAGCACGAGCTTTGAAAATACACACAGTTCTAGTGTATAATGTTCACACACGATTAAAGTCTGGTTGAAAAAGTCAAGGTCACAGCAGGGTCGCGTTGAGGTCAAACATATACATTTTTCAATGAGGTTTTCTCATATGTTTTTGAAGCTAGGGCCTTGAAACTTGGCACACTACGCAAGTTAAATTAAACCTCATCAAATTCCAAGGTCACAGTAAGGTTAAAGATCCTTTAAGGATATTTTCTAAAAAAGGTGACCGCCTGGTTAATGTTTGTCAAATTTCAAGGTCACAGCAGTGCCATCTGGCTTAAACTTTGAAAAATTGTCAATTTCTTCAACTAGTTTTATAGTGTTTGAAGTCATTCACACATGATGAAAGTCTGGTTGATAAAATCAAACGTCAAGGTCGCAGCGGGGTCGCATTGAAGTCAGACACATACAATTGTCATTTTCACGAACGCCTTTTAAGCAACACCTTTGAAACTTCACACATTCCAAAGTTTTGATGTTGTTTGGTTATAATCAAAGTGTGGTCAATTTCCATGATTGAGAGCATTCAGAGGGGTCAAGTTGAGGTCACACAAAAGAGATTAAATTGTCGACACAACAGATGAGACTGGCTACCACTGTTTATTTTAATACACTTTTATGCAAATTTTAAATTGTGTTCAACCATATACACCAAACTCACCCAAACTCCTGAAACATCCAAGAAAAGGAAAAATGTGTCCAAGCAAGGAAAAACGCCATTTCTTCAAAGGCTGGAATAACTACAGAGGCAGCCGCGTCATTACACACAATGCAATTACGTCATACATCATACATTTCTATGAGTCATGTTGAATGGAATGGTGGCATGTGCCTCTATTCTAGCTAACAACAAAGCTGAAAAAATGAATATTATCTGTTTGTTTTGTTTGTTTTACCCGTACGAGACCTTTCTGTGACCTTGACATGTGACAAGGATCTACCTTAACTTCTTTAAGTCGGAGTTGAGAGTTGTGTGATGTTTGAAGGCTCTCCCTTTAAAAAAAACTGAGATAATGATGCATTTTCGTGTTTTTGATTTGCCCATGTGACCTTGAGATTCGACAAAGGTCAACAAGACTTTAACCGTGTATGGAGGCTATTAAGCCCAAAAATGTGAACTTTCAAGGTTCTTGCTTTGAAAAACTCTGAGAAAAAGGTTATGTTTTTTTTTTTACCCACACGAGACCCTGCTATGACCTTCACATTTCTCAAGGATCAACCTTGAATTCTCCATGTTGAACAATCATTAAGCAAAAGCGTTGTTTGAAGTTTGAAGGTTCTAGCTTCAAAAATCTCTGAAAAAATATGTTTCATCCGTTTTCTGAACCACATGTGACCCAGCCGTGACCTTGAAATCTGACAAGGGTCAACAAGACTTTTACCATGCATGGGGGCGATTAAACCCCAAATGTGTGTGAAGTTTCAAGGTTTCAACTTAAAAAACGTCTGAGAAAAATATACATTTTCCTTTTTGGACAATGTGTTGCACGCAAGACAACACGACAAACGCTCGTGTTATCATTCTTTTACTTTAAGGTCGACTTGCGTGCCCGCTCTTTCGCTAATCTCAATTAAAATTCATCTTAGAAGTTCGGTTTTATTACGCTTTTAATTAAGAAGATTAAACTAAGACAACAAATAGTTAGTTTTACCCATTAAACTCGATAAGGTAGTGACATTTTATGTTGAACGCAAGAAGGTGTCGCACGCAAGATCTGAAAAGATGTTGACGACATAATTTCAACACTTGATAGCGCAATCGTGGTTCGTGATTTCTTCACAAATTTTGAACACAGAATGTGTCACGTGGTTCCGTAAATGAAGTAGATCTTTGTACATGTAAATTTTGTTTTTAAAAGAAAATAACCGTTAATTACCGAACATTTTGTCGCACGCAAGATATGACGAAATTTTCAAATCGTTTTCAAAAATGCTGTTCAAAAGTTCTGCAGTCTTTGCTGGATTACTTGAAAGACAGCAGTTTGATACACCGTTATCGCTTGACGTGTCGACATCAATTCCAGAGTTTTTGAAAAAGAAATTTAGTAAATATCTGCGATTGAAAAATGTATGCCGTGATGACGAATCATCTTGCGTGCGACACCTTAAAATTCGGTTATCGAAAAAAAAAAATTCTCTCGAGATTTAGATTTGACGTTTGGTCTCGTCTGTAAAGCGATGTTTCAGGCATTCAATCAAACTAAATGCAATTCATTTGTGCTTCTTGTTATTTTTCTGTGGCATATTCAAAACACGAGGTATCACGATGTCCTTTTTCAGATGGCCGGTTTTGGCGTTATTTTTGACTTTAAACAAAGATAACTTCAAAACCGTTCAAGTCAGACACACGAAATTATGTCCACTATCTCTTCGCACATTCATCCACACACACACCAATTTTCAGCAGACACACGTTTTTAGAAACATTTTTATTGTAAAACAAAGTCGTCTTCTGTTCTGTGAGCACCTTTTGGCACTTAGTCATATACATATAAACTTGTACATCAAAGGCACATTCCTTCCAACAACCTTTACAGATCTAATCGGGCTTTTACATGGGATGTAAACATACCTGCACCCGGACACACACACACACACACACACACACACACACACACACACAGACACACACACAGAGACACACACACACACACACACACTCACACACAGACACACACACACACACAGACACACACACACACACACAGACACTCACACACAGACACACACACACACTCTCACACACATACACACAGACACACACACTCACACACACACACACACAGACACACACACACACACACACACACACACACACACACACACACACAATCGCCATCCTGACTCGACTGCTTCCTGTGCAGAGTGAGAACTTTTGTAAGGAAAGAATTTCATAAAAAGCAACCAGTGTCCGTTAAAATAAATTCAACAAAAAGTTCCCCGTCTAAACAGAGAGCATGCAGTGTGTTTGTTGTTAGTATATGTCTAAGCAGAGGGATATGGTCTTGAGTTTATCCCACGCCAAAGTCTGACTAAATGGAAGACGGTAAGACGAAGAGTTTACACGAGAAGGACTCTTCGTCTAAATGAGAAACGAGGAAAACAAGTTTTAATTTCAACAAAATAAAAATCCTATTGTATTCTATTCCAGCTGCGGAAGTTACGCAGTGGTGTGCAATGAGCACGAGGCTTCTGCCTCACGTTGGATCTCTGAAGGACACGTATGAAGAGAATAGATCACTAGGTACATTTAAGTGCGTATGTGTTGGTATTTACCAAACTTTACATGTGAATTGTTCCAGATAATATCCCAAGACGTGTTTTACCAATTATTTAGATGAATGTCTTTGATGACGTCTGTTAACCCGTGATTGGTAAAAATTAAAAAAACATTTTACAAATTACACGCGCCCCGCAATTTGTAAAATGCTTGACATTATGACAAAGTGCGGGTCAACGTCATACCCGGCTTTTCAGAAACACTGTGGTGACCTCATTTTTCCATCAAGTTGATTGAAATTTTGGTCAAACAGTCTTTGGCTCAGTGGGAAATATTGCATTTCAGCTCGGAAGCTTAAACATTCATTCATGAGTTTGTTAATTAAAATTGTCAAAATCCTAATTAAAATTGAACTTTCAATAACAACTTCAAAAATGATTGCATTGTATTATTTATCATTCATTGACTTGAAAACATATAGATATGCCATGTTTTCTCCAAACATATGCTCAAAATGAAAGAAAATCGGTTTATTCAAATCTTGTCATGTGTTTTCAAATTTGGTTTAGTGTCAGGCCGACAGATAATTCACAAAACGTGTTGATATTACTTCACGGGACTTGTTTTCTTTGTCGCAAACTCTAATAATATTTACACCAAGCTTATTGGCAAACCTTGACATTTGGCACGCAATATTACATAATAATTTGGGACTGTAGGGACCTTCTGGGTTACCAGTCAGCGATGTGAAACTAAGTAGCCCCAAATTATTTCCAAAGACGCCAAATTATTTCCAGTACCCCCACATTATTTATAGAAACCACAAAGCATTCCAGTGGCCAAGATATCATAAACTCCTGACAGAGAGACCAAACTCACAGGCTTGTGCCTACCAAAGAACTCGATTGTTTCTTTTCATCCCGTCATATCCTGACAAAGACTGGTTTCTCTTGTTGATTTTGCGCCTTTTTGTCCAGGCCCATGCAGTCAAACAATGGCAGAAAAAATATTACCACATGACGCATTCGCTCGCTGGAAACTAGACCCGAGTAATGAAAGTGATATGAGAAGGGAGATAACATTTATCCCACTTTAAAATGTACGGCTTAGAAGAGTTGCCTCCCATCTGCCATGATTTTCAACTGATTTTATTTTTCCCGTTTATTGCTGGTTCAATACTGCCAGTGTTGCAGCTCCTATGCTTGGTTTTAAAAGACAGAACATTCGTCTGTCTCTTCCTTTTAGAAACACACACACACACACACACACACACCGTGGGACACACACATACACACACAAACACACCCACACATACACATACACACACACACACACACACACACACACACACACACACACACACACACACACACACACACACACACACTTCATGTTTTTCCTCGTCAGTGTAACAGTATGAGCGTGATATCAGGAGCAAAACGACCGACATAGACATAGACGCTAGTTAAATGAATAATATCTAACAAGAAAACTGTCTCAAATCGCCCCAAGAGCTATACGGTTCAGGTTGGGGGTTGTAATTATGTGACCACGCACCAGGAATACCATAAAAAAAACATCTGTTTGAGTGCTGAGTTACTCAAAATTGAAAACGACTGTAATTCTCATTGTGACGTTCTTTACGCGAGTCATAATTTCCGTCCTACCTTTTGACCCTGAGTATTTCATGTGCTATTCCTAGAGATACATATTTAAAATTGAGCCGAGAGCTACAGAGGTCGTTTTTGGAGTTGAATAGATGATGACAACACACACGAGGAAAGTCTTAGCATTAGTGTTTTAGGGTTCTATTTTTCAAATCTAAATGTTGTGTTTGGTAGTTATTGCAGACCGTGATATTCTCTAACGGCCATTACGTTTGTTTCTGTTATAAATGCGAAACGTTTTAGCGCTGTATGGCACGGCATGTGCATGCGTAAGCTAGAGTGACTGTAGGTTTGACTTCCTCAATCCAACGGTCTTAGTCTGCTTTGACGAATAAGTATCTATGAAAACTAAATAAATAATGATGATGAACGGAAGTCCGGACTCCTGACGGGAGAGCTGGGCGAAGCAAACCGCTCGCTGATTAAATATCATTTAATAATTTGGCATAGTTTCGGGGCAGTTTTGAGCAAATCCTTGCAGGGGTTTATAATTTACAGTACAGCGAATGTCCCTTGAACCAAAGAGCTTCCACTACAGAAAGTCCGCAGGACTTGAACTTTGCTTGAACTTTCTAAGGTCCAAATCGCCAGAAAACTTTCCCAAATGTCGCCTGTGGTATACTATCTTTAAGAAATTGGGGTGTGCACGTTAAAGATCCCACGGTTGACAAAAGGGTCTTTCCTGGCAAAATTGTATAGGCATAGATAAAAAAAAAAAAAAGTCCACCCAAATACCCGTGTGACTTGGAATAATAGGCCGTGAAAAGTAGGATATGCGCTGAAGGGGCTGCGATCTGCTGGTCGATGTGAATGCGTTTTGTATTGTGTAAAAAATTCCATCTCACACGGCATAAATAGATCCCTGCGCCTTGAGTCCGAGTCTGGAGATACGCGCGCGATATAAGACTTCATATATTAATAATAACAAGAAATGTAGTCGATGCGAGAAGGGAAACAACTGTTAATTCCTTTACAAATTGGCAGCAGAAAAAGAGTTACCTCCCGCATGCCATTACTACTTCAGTGAAAGCTGCAGCGACTTTGGCGACAGAGAAAACTTTCCTTTTTCTCTCCCTCTTTCAATCGTGGTACCACCCCCACCCACCTCACATTTTCCCACGGCCAATGAAGCAGTATCAACGTGCCTTTTCAAGTATAACGATAATTCATGCTCAACCAGCCAGCTTTAAAATTACACGAATTGAAGGCTAGGCAACCGAAGGAAAATGTGTTTGCAACACTGATTAACCTTCGCCCGTCCGGGTTATCGACTACACACGGAAGTCATCGTGGGGTCGTGCGGACCTATGCTTCTCATTTCCTTCTTTGAGAAACATGGGTCCGCACGGCCCCACGATGTTTGTTGTCTAAATAATTATGACCTTTTTGTTTTTAATTACTTCTCGCTGAAAGTTTAGGACATAAGAGCTTTTTATGTGCCTGAGGCATTCTTAAAACCTCATTAAAAAAATTCCAACTAGTTAAAGAGATATTTGCAATTAAACACCCTTCTGGGTCCACACGGACCCACGACCACCGGCGAAGGTTAAAGTGAAGACTTTATGCTTGCAGATGATGTCCGTTTACACTGAGATTCTGGAAGGCATGGGAAGACAAAGATCAACTCAAAGCCTGGAAGAATGAAACATTGTCCTGCCTTACCATAGCAGACGGATTTGAACTTGACTGCTCTTTAATTCGAGTCCTGCAGATTTGAAGGAGAGTGTAAAACAGAATCATGTTTTCGTTCCATTTTATCATATTTCCCTCACTGCGTGAAAATATAAACCTATTACTAATACAAGATAAAACAGCGAAAATGGACTCACCAGTACCAGAAACACGAACAATTAACATATGACCGGTTTCGACGATTGTCTTCGTCAGCAAATACAATACTAATACTTAGTTTCTGGTACTGGTGAGTACATTTTCCCTGTTATCCTGTCCTTGTTCTTCTCACCTACAGTCTCTTGTTCCTATTCTATTACTAATAGTGTGACAGGGGAGGCTACCGCTCCTTTCACAGCAGACTCTGCACCCGAGTTGTTGGCCTTTAAAAGTCAACACCAGTGGATTGTAGAGTCCTGTTTGTGATGGGGTCTGGTGGTTTCCGATTGTCTGTATGTTCATGGAAACCTTCGGGTTGCATAACAGGTTTTATAGGGCTAAGAAATTAGCCCTAACATTTTCAATCCTGTTTGATTGCACTTTGCTTCCCGAGGTGATCGTAGTGTTTCGGCACACGGTTACAATAGTATTAGTCAATGTCGACAATGGAGCGAATCAACTTGATAATGTTTTTTCTTCAATATTGTTTAACTTTTGCATCACAGGTTGGCTTTACCGATTTAAACAAATTAGTGTTTCATTGTTGTCATTTAGTAGTGTTCATGCTAAATTCATTATTCTTTGAATGTATTCATTGTTGCTATAATCATTATGAATTAGTAAAACCCCACAGTAAAACACTGAACAAACGTTTAAAAAGACATGGTTTGCGTAAAGGTTAAGGATTATGCGAAAGGAAAGTTCGTTCGGTGCAATAAAACAAAAGTCTTTTGTTTGAGCGCAGCTGGTACTCTTTAGAAATGTTTTATGAACTAGTTGTCACAAACAATAGGCGTTTATTGGACCGCAACAGTGTAACTGTCTGAACTATCTCTTCTTTTTTTTTTTCATTTTCATTACTTTATTGTCCCATCGCTGGGAAATTCGGGTCGCTTCCTCCCAGTGGAAAGCTAGCCGCAACGGAGTCGCGCTACCCAGGTGTCTGCGTGTTTAGGTGTATTCAGCCACCTGCACTTATGGCAGAATGACCAAGGTCTTTTACGTGCCATTGTGATGACACGGGGGTGGGACATGGCTTTCGTCTCTGGGTCTGCACATAAAGTTGACCCGTGTCCGTCCCGGCCCGAATTCGAACCTGCGACCTTCCGATCACAAGTCCAGTGCTCTACCAACTGAGCTATCTAGTGCTGTAGTTGTTTTTTCTCTCGTATATTGACACCGTCTTGTGCCAATGTCTTAGAAGTTTGACTTACCTTTGTTTCATCTTTGCACACTGAAAAAAAGCATTGAAGAAATGTTTATTCAGTGTGAGTGAGTGAATGTGTGTGTGTGTGTGTGTGTATGTGTGTGTGTGTGTGTGTGTGTGTTCACGTCTTGACACCTTATTGTACCGGTAATGTAGACTTTCATCTCCGTTTCAACCCGTGGGTGTTGAATAAGTTTTCAAAACGAATTATTTTGTTTGTTCATTGTTTTTTCTCATGAAGTTTTCAGTGAATTTTTATCACATCAAATCATACCATGGTTACCCAAGATCTTGTCCACTAATTATTCATTGGACACACACGGACACACACGTACACACACACACACACACACACACACACACACACACACACACACACACACACAGACAGACGCATGTACACATACGAACACACACACACACACACACACACACACACACACACACACACACACACACAGGATTATCTTTACGGAATAGAAAGATATATTAAGTAGCACACAAAAAACGGTTCCACTTTATCATCACACAATCTTGTAGGCACCGGCTCCTTCGGGTCTTCCATGATCGGCAATAACAGTTACACGGGGATAACAAATCTGTCGCGATTATGGGACGTGTGTTTTGATCAGCCAAGCGTAGCCGCGATAAACAGACGACGCTTATCTGCTTCGCTGGCTTTCCGGATCCGTGGATCCGAGGGAGGAGAAAGGAAATTCCACAGGTACGTGCAGGTAAAATCAGTAAAAGTAGGATTAAGAGGAGACCCATAGAATATCATTGGCAACTGAGTAGAAGAAGAAAGAGTTATGATTGAAGTCATAGTCAAAAGGGGTCTTAGTTATTATTCTAACTGTCCCGAGCGCTCGTTGGGTTGACAAGAGAACCTCTTTACCCCCCCCCCTCCCTCACTTTACACACAGGCATACTTAAACGACTTTCTCTTTGCTGCGGGCCGGAGGGGGGGGGGGAGTAAAGAGGTTCTCTTGTCAACCCAACGAGCGCTCGGGACAGTTAGAATAATAACTAAGACAAACACTGCAATAAGTAAATAAGTAGCCTTGCAGTTGTTCTAGGGAAAAATATTGACAACAGTACTGGTGGTAATTATTTTAATAACCTAACTCCGAGTGTTTTCTTCACCGGACCGAAATACGCAAGAGATAGAGCGAAGTAGATCAACTTTGAAAAAAATCCACTGGAATTCGTTCGCCTGTGAAGACGACACTACACTGAAAAATCACAAGGTATGATAAGCAAGGCGCCTCAGACACGCCTCAGCGGTCCCATTCACCTGTATAGTCGTAGTATCTTTTTGCCCCCTCGTTCCCCCAACCGCGAGGTGACCTGAATGTTTAGCACTTTCCACACAAATCTCTCCCCTCGGTTTGACAACGGAGCCGATGAAGAGAACCCCCATTTCGGGTCGGTTTGTTGGCGCCGTACAGTTTAAATCGCCTGGTGAAAAGAAGAGTGATCGTTTTGTTGTCCTTTTTTCTCTGGAGACATATTTTCGGCCCCACTATGCTAGCTGGAATTGCTTTTTTGTGTGTGGTGGTAGTATGTGTTTTTGTGTGGGGGTTAACTTGACACCAGTTTAATTTCAGATAAAGTTTGACCTTGAAGTTATCGTGATTTGAAAGCAAAAGTGATCGCCGCTGTGTTGTTGAAGCAACATATATATTTGGTCTCTGGTTTTGCCTTTTTTAGTGAAGGCATATGATGTGGGTGTGGTATGGCAAATAGTGTGCGGTATCACTAAGTTGTGTAGGCCGGTTGATTTGAAATCAACTTAATTCCAGAACAAAATGTGTGATTGGGTTTAGCCTGTGTGTCGCTGCCTTCAACTTTTAAAAAAAAATTCCTTCCGCGAGAGGGTTGCCTTTCAAGGACACAACTTATTTTTGTCTTCTAGTCGAATTAGGTTATTAATTTTTCAGGGTTCCTAATTTCTTGCTTGTCCTGACGAGCATAAAACTTATTGACCTTCTTTGTTGCCCGGAAACAAAATCACTTTAAACTGGAAGTTTACCGTCCTTTAGACTAAAAGGAAAGGACATTACAAATTTACGAATTTACGAAAACATTCATTGTGAATTCCTACCTATACTAATTACTTAACTCTTCATGAATTGGTCTTGTTTTCAAGCAGTGGCGATCTTTAAGAGATGGTTTAAAGAATGTTAACTTATAATCAGCGACTAAAATGTACTTTTTTTAAAAATCTGTACAATGTAGGCTACCTCTCTCTCTCTCTCTCTTTCTCTCTCTCTTTCTCTCTCTCTCTCTCTCTCTTTCTCGCTCTCTCGCTCTCTCTCTCTCTCTCGCTCTCGCTCTCTCTCTCCCTCGCTCTCTCTCTCTCTCTCCCTCGCTCTCTCTCTCCCTCGCGCTCTCTCTCTCTCTCTCTCTCTCTCTCTCTCTCTCTCTCTCTCTCTCTCTCTCTCTCTCTCTCTCTCTCTCTCTCTCCTCCCCCTTGCTTCCTTTTCCCTGTGCATCTTTACTCTTCCCGCTCCAACCTCGATATTTTTTGTAATGGCAGTCACCTAAAAATAAAAATGAATAAAATTCCGAATGAATTCAGACCCGGGTGCAAGAATGATGTAGGTTTCAGTTGCAAGTTAAACAATGCAACCAAACCAAACCAAACCAAACAAATACCACCCCGACTGAGTAACCGATTTGCAAAGTGCGTCTATCGGTTCTGGAACCGGAGAATTCCGCTGTAATTTTCTCTCCGCGTTGATGTCAAACAAGCGCCAACTAATCAGCACACACAAGCGGCCTTCAACGGGAGAAAATAGTTGATGAGCAATAATCTCGCTCAAACATTGCTGAAGGGAGGAAGCGAAGTTTGCTATGCAATCGTTTTTGTTTTTGCCCCCCCCCCCCCCCCCCTCCCCACCTGTCTAGTCTTCTTCTCGCTCAAGTTCTTGGAAAGACTAGCTCTGTAATTCCATCCCGTAGCAAGCTCTGCTGGGAATAGCAGCGCGCATGCCTTCTATAGATAAACATCCTCTACTACTTACAGCCAAGTTTTAAAGAACAAAACAAGAGAGAGAGAGAGAGAGAGAGAGAGAGAGAGAGAGAGAGAGAGAGAGGGGTTGGGGTGGGAGAGACTGAGAGAGAGAAAACATGCCTTCCACATATAAATTAACATATTCCACTATTCTCAGTTGCAGCCAGAAAGAGAGAAGGGTGTGTGTGTGTGGGGGGGGGGGGGGTGGTGGTGGTCGGAGAGAGAGGGATAGAGAGAGCGTGTGCTGTCCACATATATAAACATTCTACACTATATTTGCAGCAACATTGAGAGAGAGAGAGAGAGAGTGAGAAATTAAGAGGACAGAAGAAACAAGTCGCGTAAGGCGAAAATACAACATTTAGTCAAGCTCAGTCGAACTCACAGAATGAAACTGAACGCAAAGCATTTTTTCCGCAAGACCGTACACTCGTAGCATCGTCTGTCCACCGCTCGTGGCAAAGGCAGTGAAATTAACAATACAGAAAAGCGCGGTAGCGGTTGCGCTGAGGAGGATAGCCCGCTTTTCTATATCTCTATTCTTTTTAACTCTTTGAACGTGTTTTTAATCCAAACATATCATATCTATATGTTTTTGGAATTGTTTTTAAATCGATTTCAGAAAATTTAGTTTTAATCATAATTTTTATATTTTTAATTTTCAGAGCTTGTTTTTAATCCGAATATAACATAATTATATGTTTTTGGAATCAGAAAATGATGAAGAATACGATAAACGTAATTTTGGATCGTTTTATAAAAAAATAATTTTAATTACAATTTTCAGATATTTAATGACCAAAGTCATTAATTAAATTTTAAGCCTCCAAGCAGAAATGCAATACCAAAGTCCGGCCTTTGTCGAAGATTGCTTTGCCAAAATTTCAATCAATTTTATTGAAAAATGAGGGTGTGACAGTACCGCCTCAACTTTTACAAAATGCCGGATATGACGTCATCAAAGGTATTTATCGAAAAAATTAAAAAACATCTGGGGATATCATACCCAGGAACTCTCATGAAAAATTGCATACAGATCGGTCCAGTAGTTTACTCTGAATCGCTCTACACACACACACACACACACACACATACACACACACACACACACACACACATACACCACGACCCTCGTCTCGATTCCCCCCTCTATGTTAAAACATTTAGTCAAGTTTTGATTAAATGTAAAACAAGTCGCGTGAGGCGAAAATACAACATTTAGTCAAGCTGTCGAACTCACAGAATGAAACTGAACGCACTGCAATTTTTCAGCAAGACCGTATACTCGTAGCATCGTCACGGTCCACCGCTCGTGGCAAAGACAGTAAAATTGACAAGAAGAGCGGGGTAGTAGTTGCGCTGAGAAGGATAGCACGCTTTTCTGTACCTCTCTTCGTTATAACTTTCTGAGCGTATTTTTAATCCAAACATATCATATCTATATGTTTTTGGAATCAGGAACCGACAAGAAATAAGATGAAGGTGTTTTTAAATTGATTTCGAAAATTTAATTTTGATCATAATTTTTATATTTTTAATTTTCAGAGCTTGTTTTTAATCCAAATATAACATATTTATATGTTTTTGGAATCAGAAAATGATGAAGAATAAGATGAACGTAAACTTGGATCGTTTTATAATTTTTTTAGTTTTTTTTAAATTTTCAGATGTTTAATGACCAAAGTCATAAATTAATGTTTAAGCCACCAAGCTGAAATGCAATACCGAAGTCCGGCCTTCGTCGAAGATTGCTTGGCCAAAATTTCAATCAATTTGATTGAAAAATGAGGGTGTGACAGTGTCGCCTCAACTTTTACAAAAAGTCGGATATGACGCCATCAAAGACATTTATCGAAAAACAGAAAAATATATCCGGAGATATCATACCCAGGAACTCTCATGTAAAATTTCATAAAGATCGGTCCAGTAGATTAGTCTGAATCGCTCTACACACACACATGCACAGACAGACAGAGAGACAGACACACACACACACACACACACACACACACACACACACACACACACACACACATACACCACGACCCTCGTCTCGATTCCCCCTCTATGTTAAAACATTTAGTCAAAACTTGACTAAATGTAAAAAGAACAGAACCGAAAAAAGCACCTCGGCAAGGCAAGGCAAACAAAATTAGATTGGCCAACGCGAGGCTTTGCCAAGAGCTAAATACTCCAATTAACCGGAGGGGAGGAGGATGGCAGTTATCGAAATGAATATCAACTGCCACTCGAGATGCCAGAAACCGCTCGCTCAAGTGCCCCTGGGGGCCCTATATAACAAGCCTTGTACGCCGCAAGTGGCTCCCGCTGCATACCGTTTCCGGAGCGAAGACGGCGTGCGCCATGGCACTTCTCAATCACAACCTACATATATTATAAAAAAAAATATCACGGGGGGGGGGGGGGGGCAATATGATTTTTGTTGTTGTAGTTGTTACTAATAATATAATGATAATAAAGGAGGAGCAGAAAGGAAGAAAATGTAAGGAACTGGAAAAAGGAGCGAAAAGAAAGATAGATGAGTAAGCAGAGGGGGTAGATTAATTGGGGCAATGACCTATCAAGCCCAGGAATGATAGTAAATGGGAAAAGGATGAGAAGCGTGGGGTGGGGGGGGGGGGAGGGGGGGGGCAGGGAAGGGAGGGTGGTACAATTACCAATCAAGACCAGGAATGAGGGTAAATGATAAAAATTGAGGAGAAGGAAAGAAAAAAGAGGGAGAGCAGGGATGGGGTGGGATACAATTACCAATCAAGCCCGCGGGCGTAATTTCTCGGATTTCAAATTGAATTTTTGGGGTTAATCAGTCTAGCATTGCTCCAGTCAGCCAAAAATGTTGAGCAATTGCCGCGAAGTCAGGATAAAAGCAAACATGCAATCGTGTTATTGTGATGTGGAGCTCAGTTTCTGACTCATGCATTTTGGACTGTGTCAAAAAAATAAAAGGTGCGATATTGACGAAGCATGGCACTGCGCAATTGAAATCCTTGCCAGTAGCACACCTGCACGCCAATGTCTTGAACCAAACTTTTGTGGATGCAGGTAGCCTGTGGAAGATTCACCAATTCTGACGCCAGGTGTTCCAAAGAAATGATTTCATGATCAAGACCAAACCACCCTGCTTCAGTGGGCGGTAAGCTAGGAGCGGGAAGGGGGTTGGGGGGATTGGGGTGGAGTCTGTCGGTCACCTGTATCTTGTAGTTTTAGGATATCGTAATCGTGGACTTTATCTATTCTAAATCGGACACTATCACGGTAAGCCTACACCCCACCTACAATTGATTGGAAACTTCACCTGCACGGACCAACATAATTATAGCGGCCACTTTTGAAGCTGAAAATCTTCCCCCCTAAACTTACTTATAATCACCCACCACTAACCTGAAATCTATCACTGAAACTTATCAGCTGTGTTTATAATGAAACCTTCGCAAGGAGCTGGCTGATTCATCAGGCCATACCTTCCACGTTTACTATATCAGACAACACCGGCCTAGGCCCAGGTAAAAAGTCTTTGAATTCCGCGGTCCTAAACTTGTCAAAATAATTTGTCGTTATCACAACGACGCCGCAGTGTCAACACGATAAAGGGACGGGATCGTGCGGGCCGCCGCTGGAGTTGGCCCCATAGCGTTAAAGCCCCTGACACAGCCACCATAACAAAAGCCACCTTAGTGGGCCTAGACCCGGCCCGGGGCTTGTCAACTTGAGGGGACATGGGAGGAGGGGGGGGGGGGGTGGTGTTGAGGGGTATGTGTTGTCCTGCCTCGGACAACCGCCCCTGGAGAGGGGAGTGGGAGGGTTGAGGTGGGGTGGGGAAGGGGGCGGATAGGGTATGATGGCCCTCACCAACCGCCACAGACTATGTTGGGGGTATGGGTGGGATTGGGGGGGGGGGGGGGGGCAGGGAAGGGGTAGATGTCCCGCTCTGGTCAACCGCCACCGTGTCGTGGGTATGGGAAGGGGAGGGTGGAAAGAGGTGGGGGGGGGGGGGGGGGTAGGGTAGGGGTGGATAAGGTGCCCTGGTCCGGCCAACCGCCACTGTGGCGTTGCTGGACAGAGATTTCCTGTGGATGTTTTGTGTTGGTGTTTGTGGGGTTTTAAAACCAGTTTCATGTTTTATGTTTTGGGATGAGGGTTGTTATTCTAAATGTTGAGCAAGGCCGCTGTGACCTTGCTGGACAGAGAACTCCTGTGGTGTTTTAATGTTGGTGTTTGTGGCTTATTGATATTGCAGTAGTTTTTTGTACGAAGTTTTGGGTATTTAGGATTGATGTGGTTGTGAATGAGGCACTGACGAACTCATGTTCGAATCTATTTAAATCACTCAATGATACGGTTCGTTTGGTCAGTCACAAATTCAGTCACATTGCACAAGTCCAAAAGTTCAACAGATACATGTGTCATTTATTCGAATTCACAATGTCAATGAATGTCAAAATAAAGGCATAGAAAGTTATTCGCTGTAACTCATCAGTTAATTTACGTTTTGAATAATTTTGTTGGTGTGAAACCGACACAAGTCAATGTTTTAATAAAACGTCTGTTCAAGTATATACTTTAGTATTAATAACCAGGTTATATATACATTCTGAGTAAGGCATCAAATCCTACTGGCAGCCTTTTACACACAGCTCTCAGTTCGTCATTTGGTTACATTCTTTGTTTCACAAATCAGATTATTTCTACCAAAGATAATCTGCAAGAGCGAATAGTATTATATTTAACTTTGTTTAAATACATGTACTACAAAGCACCATATTGCCTACTACCGATTTTGTTGCCGCTTTCAAGAACACACTGAACATTTGAAAACTTTACCGGCTCCATTCATGAACGTAAAAACTGTTCTCTGTTTACGAGCGCTTGAACTCTTTTCACCACACACGCAACGCAAAGGCTGACATTTCCAGGTTTTGTTCAAATTCAACTTCCACAAAAGTTGGCCCTCACGTTTGAATACACCATAATCCCGCGGTACCCATTTCCCCTCTATACCCCGCGCATTTACTTCCATCTTTTCCCAATAACTGTACGCTTTATGGCTTTTCTAGTAAGCGTGGAACATACAGCACAAACCGATTTGTTCGACACAACTTTTATCGCCCGACCAAGCCTCAACTCCGCTAGGCTAGCCCACAGGCTTTACCGCCTTCGGTCGGAAACTGTTAGTTTTGTGTCTGTGTACACAGAGAGAAAGCCTTGCTTCAAGTTTTCTTTCTCTTTCTGGGCAACTTGCGTCGTAAAGCAGGAAAGTGATTGGATTGGTTTTTGTCGATTTGCAAGGTGTCGAGGAGTCGGCAAGTTTAGAGCTACTTCTGGAAGAAGAAAAAAAATATCATCACCGAGCCCGGTAGCAGTGATTGACAGCTGCCTGGAATGTGTCAGTTTTCTGCGTCCTCCGACAACAAGAATTGTGATGGCCAACTCTGGTGGTGGACTGTAAAACTTGTGCCGGACGGTCTCTATAACATTCCGGCGAGACTGCCTCCGTTTATTTAGTGTACCGGTCAGACAAGTACACACACGCGCACGCACTCACGCATGCACAAAATGTACTGACGGTTTTCTCTCTCTCTCTCTCTCTCTCTCTCTCTCTCTCTCTCTCTCTCTCTCTCTCTCTCTCTCTCTCTCTCTCCCTCTCTCTCTCTCTCTCTCTCTCTCTCTATCTCTCTCTATCTCTCTCTCCAACACTCACACATTTTGTCCAAATGTGTTTTGAGATCTATGCCATATACCTCCACACAGACATTACTGTTTCACTCGCTCAACCCCCCCCCCCCCCCCCCCATCTCCCTCTCCACTCCCCGAATATTATTCAAACTGTGTAGAAATCGTATAACCTCTCTCACTCCACCCCCCCCCTTTCCCCCTCCACCCACCCGACCCATCGTCACCTCTCTCTGTCTTTTTCTCTCCACTCCCATAACAAGGCAAATCAACGCCATTATCAGTTGCTATACAGTACATACACTACATATTTTTTGGTGAACTTTACTTTCTATGCAAAACAAACAGGCCACAGTTTTCTCTAACGTTTAGTGCTCACAACCGGAACATTTCATTAGGCCAAAAAAAAAAAATTGTCTGTTTAGGGTAACATGACCAAAAAAAGTAGGGTCGGTAGGTAGGTAAAGTTTTTTTTTTTTTGTTTTTTTTTTTTGTTGTAAATGCTATGTTGGCTGAACAATCACTTCTTATATTTGATGAATACATGTTTCAAAACTAACGTATAAATAAAACAGAGAGAAAGGGAGAGAAAGAAACGCCAAATGTCTCTTTTTAGCATTTTTACCTTTTTTTTTTTTTTTTTTTTTTGAAATCAAAAAAAAGTTTTTGGGTCGGCGCCAAATCGATAGGGTCGGTCGGGTTACCCTAAACAGACAATTTTTTTTTTTTGGCCTTATGACAGTGACGGCGAAATGCTGCAAGGCGCAGCAAATTTAAAAGTAGGCCGATCATTAAAAGCATTGTCACGGCTATTATAGCGTGTGTTTTGTGTGAACAAAAGGCAATTGTGTTATGACAGCTTGCACCAAAGACATTCATTGTATGTATCTGTCTGAACCCAGTAAAGCGTCGCGGAGTTATATATGTGTGTGTGTGTATGTGTGTGTGTGTGTGTGTGTGTGTGTGTGTGTGTGTATGTGCGTGTGTGTGTGTGTGTGTGTGTGTATGTGTATGTGTGTGTGTGTGTGTGTGTGTGTGTGTGTGCGCGCGTGTGTGTCCAAAAGTATGCCTGGCCTGAGAGGGAGATGAGTTTCGTAGAGTTGTGTTGTCTGCTTTCAGCAAAGACAGAATCTTGCATAACAGTACAACCGCCGTGTACTTTAACCGAACATTCCCAGTATGCTACCGACAAAAATGTGAACGTACATGAAAGGAAATCGAAAACTGGTCATGCCTAAAGGTTGATATTTCAATGGACTTACAGATATTCCCCATATGATTCACGTTGAAATCAGTTATTTTGGACATTTGGCCAGACAGAGTGACCGTTTTTGTGTGTTTGTTTTTCTAATGGGAGAGAGGAGGCGTACTTGTGAAGAGGTACCGTTTTGGAAAATGGCTAACGTAGTCATTATTACAACACATGCAACACTTACCGATTGATGGAAAGTAAAACCACTGCAAAACGTTTAAGCGTGTAAACTTAAGCACAGTCGAATCCAGGATGCTTCAATCTCTCTTAGGAGACGGGTTTTAACATCACTTTCAGCGTCAACCAGAGACACCCCATGACAGACTTGTATTCTGTTGAACATTATTAGACGGAATATTGGTCGTTCGTTGCATTATTTTGGCCAATACACTGCATTTGTTCTGTTCGTCTGTTTGTTTGTGATTTGTTCCCTGAGCAAACGTAATGCACTTCCACAGCCAATCTGTACTGGCAAATACTTTTTGTTGTTGAGAATGTGGACATTATCCCACTGTTGCACTCACCGAATACACCAACATGATGATCCTTGCTTGGCAGCACTGGCTTGTTTTAGATGTTGACGGTATTGGTCGTAGCTTTCGCGTGAGCGCTTTCGGGCAGATTCGAACGAACATTGCAGCCAAATTACTTGAGCTTTTTGAAAATGTGATATTACTGAAAACTGAATTACTCGAAACATTTCCTTATTTGGGCTCTTTGAGCATTTGATGTCGAAAAACCCAGGAACTTGAGTGTTTCCTCACCAGAGCTTTTTGAAAAATCATTTCGAAATTCAAAACCTGATAACTCGACAACTTCGAGAGAGTGTCCTTACCCCTAAACCACCTGTTTTCTTTGGTTGTGATTGACAGCTAACGAGCTGCAATTGATGCCGTCCGCTCGGAAACCCCCTAGTGTCGAAGGGGGCGTGGCCAAGGGGGTTGACACCGCCGTCGCGGATTGGACGAAAGGCGTGTGAAACCAACACAGGGCCGGTGCCGTGTTCTACAACACAAGCTTTTTCACCGCCGCCACGAGGCTGAAGTGCTCAGTGCATGGAGCTACCGCCTCCAACGAACGAACGACTGTGGACTTCACTGTACACAGCTGCTTTTCCTGGCTGGCTTTAGCCTGGGCCTTGCAAGAGCCAAAACACAAGTCTGCGGTGCGGTGTGGTGTGTGGTGTCTGTGTGTGTAGTTTCTCTTCTGCTGGGCTAGTGGAGGTTCTCTCTCTGTGTGCTATTGCTCTGCAACTGCCGTACAGCCCCCTTGTTAAAACGTGACTTGACTTCGGGAGTTCCAAAAGTCTTTTGGTGGCATACCGGCTCGCTGTAATACTCAGTCTTGTTCTTCAGTGTGCACGTGTGTTGTGAAAGAGTCCGGACTTATGTGAGGACTTGCCGGGAGAACTTGTGTTGTCGGTCGCTGTTCGCTGTACAGACAGAAGGGGTTATTTTGGACAGACAGGGAACAGAGGGAGAGAGAGAGAAACTTGTGCCGCTGTGCTACACCCATGGCTAGTGATACACACGAGGCACCCCACTCCTTGGAGTAGGGGGGAGAGTAAGAGCCTTGTGTGTTTCTGTGTGTTGTTATTTCTTCACAGCACTTTTTAGTCGTCGTCAGCACTGTGTTGTTCTGCTCCCCCTATCTTGTTCCTCCATGTTTCTGGCTCTTTCTCCGGACTGTGATAATCCATGGACGGGAGGTTTGTGTTGTTCCCGCTACCCCGGCCTTGGCCCCCCAAGACAACACAACACGTGAAGGACTGACGTTATTCCGACACTGCTATGGGATTCCATCACAAGATCTGTACACGACTCATACGACGGAGTTGTGAAAGTTAACTTCCGCGAACAACACCTAAACAACATCTTCGACCTTGATCATTGTGTAACTGTAAGGGTAGCAGTATACTCCCTCCAAGAAGAGGTGTGAGAGCAAACAAGCAGTTTTAAATCTTTTACCCTCCACTACTCATGTGTTGTTGCGATTCCACCAACGCTACTATCACCACTACAACAATGGGAAGTAGCAGGGAAAAAGGGCGAAGGGACTTGGACAACAGAACTGGTATTAGTGCAAGTGTAGGACTGTCCCAACCCCACCATAGCCACTGTCGATACTCTAAACTCTCGTGGCGAAAACACACGATGTGCACGAGCAGTGCCATGTTGACAATCAGCGCCCTCAGCATGCTGATACTGTCGCAGCACGTGCTGGGGGTGACAGGCACGGAAGCGGTGCGCACGTGCGAACCCATACGCTTTGACATGTGCAAAGGACTGGGCTACAACGTGACCGGCATGCCCAACCTGGTAGGACAGATCGACCAGCAGGACGCCTCTCTCACCCTCCAGACCTTCACCCCCTTGATTCAGTACGGCTGCTCCGCCCAGCTCAAGTTTTTCCTCTGTTCCGTCTACGTGCCCATGTGCACGGAGAAGGTGCTGCTGCCCATAGGGCCGTGCAGACCCATGTGTGAGAACGTCCGGAAGAGGTGCCAGCCCGTGCTGAACGAGTTCGGTTACCCCTGGCCCACGGCACTCAACTGCTCCAAGTTCCCCGCGTCCAACGACCAGAACCACATGTGTATGGACGGTCCTACAGAGGACGATCCGACGGACACACCCAAGCCGCACAACCATGGACTTTCTCTCGGAGGAGGCAGGACCACCCTGTACCCTGACATCATCCCAGGGCTAAGCGGTTCCAGCAGCCTGCATCACCTCAGGAAGTGCTCCATGTACAACAACGCCGGAAAGTACGTGTACATCAACCGCACGGAGCGCTGCGCCTTGCTGTGTAGCCAGGACGACGCCTTCTCCACGGAGGACAAGCACTTCGCGGACGTGTGGATGGGCATCTGGGCCGGCGTGTGCTTCCTCTCTACCTTCTTCACCGTCTTCACCTTCCTCATCGATTCGCAGCGCTTCAAATACCCCGAGCGGCCCATCATCTTCCTGTCCATGTGCTACAACATCTACAGCATCGCCTACATCGTCAGGCTCATCGCCGGCCGCGACGACATCGCCTGCGACATGGAGAGCCAGAGCGGCAAGAACATCCTCATACAGGAAGGGCTGGAGAACACGGACTGCGCCATCGTCTTCCTGCTCCTCTACTTCTTCGGCACGGCGTCGTCGCTGTGGTGGGTGGTGCTGACCTTCACCTGGTTCCTGGCGGCGGGGCTCAAGTGGGGCCACGAGGCCATCCAGTTGCACAGCTCCTACTTCCACCTGGCCGCCTGGGCGGTGCCGGCCATCAAGACCATCGTCATCCTAGTCATGCGGGACGTGGACGCCGACGAGCTCACGGGGGTCTGCTTCGTGGGCAACCAGAACACCACTACCCTCATGGGCTTCGCCGTGGCCCCGCTCATCGTCTACCTCCTTCTTGGCGTGTCCTTCCTCGTGGCCGGCTTCCTGGCTCTCTTCCGCATCCGCAAGCAGGTCCGGAGCGACGGCGTCAAGACGGACAAGCTGGAGGTGCTGATGGTCCGCATCGGTATCTTCTCCGTGCTGTACACAGTCCCCGCCACCTGTGTCATCGGCTGTCTCATCTACGAGTACGCCAACCGAGACTATTGGTATGCGAAGAAGGGCCACTCCGAGCCCAACATCGAGATCTTCATGCTCAAACTCTTCATGAATCTGGTGGTGGGCATTACCAGCGGCATGTGGGTCTGGTCCGCCAAGACCGTAGACTCGTGGAAGGCCTTCCTGGGCAAGATGTGTAGTAGCGGGGGGCGGGCACGCGCTGACAGTCGCAAGAACGGCATTGAGTACAGCGTGCCCATCCACCACTACCAACAGGTGCCCGTCAAGCCGCACCACCACCATCAATCTTCCAGGACGATAAGGATGGAGAAATCCAGCTCTAAGCGCGGAAAGTCCGATTCTGAAACCATCGTGTAAATGTATTCGCTTTACTTTTTGCCTCGTCGTGTGCACAGGAGTTTTGAAAGTATAACCTGTAAACTGGTTTGTGTGGGTTTCAGAATCGTATTCGAGAACCACAATGTGTCCGAAACAAGAACCCGAAAAAGCGAGGGCATTTTACTTTGTGTGCACAGGAATTTACCGTGTGAGGCCGGGGAGACCTCTAGAGCTGCATTCGTGAAAACCATCACAATGTCACTCTATCCGAGGTAAGCTCTGATCTTGATTGATAACGTTACACATTTCCACATTGGAGTGGTACAGTTATTTGGTGATCGATTCCAAGCGTCCTGTGTACTACCGATCAGCTTTAAAAATCGCTCTTCTCAAGCGCACGTGTGTGTGTCTGTGCATGCATGCACGTGTGTTTGCATAGCCTTGATCGATAGAGTTTCTAAGGTGTCTAAACACGCCTTTGCCAGGATTGTGTGTTAGTGTAATGTGTGTGTGTGTGTGTGGACACATACGTTGAATCACGCACCTCCACCGCCAGAAAATGTCGATTGAACCTTCAAACATTGATCAGGTAACGTAAAGCAAACCCACAATCTGTACCAGCGCAAGACAGCTGCAAACGTTGAAACCAGATCGTTACGGATTTTCTTTCTTCTCCAATATCCCCCCTACACTCTCCACTCAAAAACATTGTGAAACCAGCTTGCGCTGTATAGATTGTGTTGCCCCTCAGTCGCTGAGTAGTGAGTAGCTCCTGATAAGAGCCCAAAACTGAAACAAAATCATTGAAAGTAATGAATGTTTTGTGTCAAAGTCATTACCGCCGAACTGTGTCTGATTCTATTCAGTGTTAATGGTTACTGCCAGTATAATTATTGTTATGTGTGCGTGTCACAGTACGTCATGCTATACAAAGTTGAATTGTTGAATGTGCGAGTGTATAGATGATAATGAGGAAGAACTGTCAGCCATGTGGTTAAAAAAAAACTTGGCAAAGAAACAATCAAGAACAAAGAGCAATGTTTCTCTGTGTGTGCATGTGCAGCATGTTTTTAAGTTTGTCCGAGAGGAGTACCACCATGTGGTTTTTGAAAACTTTGGTGACAAGACAAACGGAAAAGACGTAGAACTCTAAAGCGCAGTCTTTCTCCGTGTGTGTGTGTGTGTGTGTGTGTGTGTGTGTGTGTGTGTGTGTATGCAGCATGTTTTCGTGTTTGTCCGAGAATTCAGCCGGCTGGAGTATATAGTTGTGTGCGTGTGGAAATAAATCGATGACCTCAGTGGCCGAGACATTGGGGCAGAGTGTGTCTTGACAGGTCTAGTGCTCCTCCAAACAGATCGATAAATCTTTGATCGATTGTTATCCTCCCCACACCGGCTTCTCCTGCTTTGAACTCCCCTATACCTGTTAGTGTTACTACTGTTCGTTGTTGCACAGTAAAGAACTATGGTACTACTAGTGAGACGTTCCTGGTGCGTGCAGGAGTGGGTGTATTCATGACTGACTATTACCGTACATCCACATGTGCTGATAATGTAGAGCAGTCCCATGTTGACCAAAGAGCATTGTTTTGACTGAAAGTTACACTGAGTGTAAACGTGTGTAATAATGATGATAACTCCCAAACCTTCAAGCTTCAGGCTAACTGTGTGCAGTCCCTAGCCTGCACACCACTACCCCTCAATCCCTTACCTACCTACCTACCTACCTATACCCACAGTACTACCAAACTATCTACCTGCCAGTCAACCAACCTACCTGAAAAAAACATACATGTATACTTCAAGGCTTGGCGAACTGTGGGCAAAGAATGGAAACACTCCAGGCCTGCTGTGGTGTGGTGTACACAATGTGTGCATTAATTTGCATTTCTCGGACCTTTTTCGACCAATGACGCGCGAAGAGTGTGGTATAAATTATATACCATTACTTAGATGTATGTGTATATATGTTGAAGCTTTTTGGTTTTGTTTTGGCACGAGTATGAACGTTGTTTTACGGGTAATTTAAGTACCGTCAGTGAAGTATGTTGTGTGCTCAGGTAGGGTGACTAAAACCAGCATGCAATCGAAAAGCTTGGCATGATTATAGTAAAGGACAACATAATAATACAATCTTTTCGTTTAGAAGTAAAAATATGTATCAAAATTAGCTCCAATGCTTATTTCGGAAAAGTTCGGTGTGGGTTTTGCTTGTGCAAAACATGTCGAGTAAAGTCTTTGGGTATTTTTCTCCTATAGTAAGCGCTGTCGCATTTTTTATTTTAACAATACATTTAAAAATATAAGCCCTCTTTACGTGAATGAGTTTTGTGAATTCTTCAGTTAGATCTGTTTTGTTACTGGAAGCGCATTTTTAGTACACAACATTATATCATATATATATATGCTGAAAGTTATGGACAGTTTTATTTTATTTAATGCGAAGCTCTTCGATTGCATGCTTTTGAAGTCTGGAAACCTGTTCAGTTGTTAGTTTTGTGAGTTTGCTTGCTCATACAGTGTGTCTGGCTAATTCTGGATGAAATTTGGATGACTGAAGTATTTGTTGTTTTTGAATATATATATATCTCCCTTCCTCAATCTCTGTCTCTCTCTCTTTCTCTCTCTAACTATCTCTTTCCGTCTCGCTCTCTCATCCCTCATTTTAAGAAGTTATTTTAGTTTTATATTCTGAGAATAATCATTTCCACTTTTATCCATCAGCAGCGATCAGATAATGAATTTATATTTAATTTAAGCACTGAGTTTGAGAAAAGGAACGAAAGAGTTCGTTTTCATTTGTGCGTGTTCTATCGTCTCTTGCATTGCCCAACAACATGTGGAAACGTAATTTAGCTGCATCAGGGTAAACGTTATTATTACGTTCACTTTTCCATAGGAATTAAAAATGAAAATAAAACATAAACTTCATTTTCAAAGAAATTGCAATTAAAAAAAATACAGTAGATTGAAATGTCAAGAGGAAAATGAATGGAAATTCCAAAGAAATTGAAATTGGAAACTGAAAACGGACTGAAATATTTCAGAGACATTAGAATCCAAAAGTCAAAAACAGAAATTTCAATTAAGGGAAAAATGGACTGATCTGTACCTTTTTGAAGAGAAGAGGTGTTCGAGTTCTTGAAATCTGCTGCACGTTATGGCAGATAATGCTTTTGTCTAGAAAAAGGAACTTCACTGATTAAAAGATTCATGAATAACTTAATTGAAAACTTCCTCTGTTATGTTTCCTGAACCTTCTCGCCTTGTTAAGATCGAGGTGTTTACAATTTCGTCATACGTTTTGAAGAAGAATTTGTTTGTTTGTTTGTTTAACGTCCAGCCGACCGCGAAGGGCCATATCAGGGCGGTGCTGCTTTAACATATAACGTGCGCCACACACAAGACAGAAGTCGCAGCACAGGCTTCATGTCTCACCCAGTCACATTATTCTGACACCGGACCAACCAGTCTTAGCACTAACCCCATAATGCCAGACGCCAGGCGGAGCAGCCACTAGATTGCCAATTTTAAAGTCTTAGGTATGACCCGGCCGGGGTTCGAACCCACGACCTCCCGATCACGGGGCGGACGCCTTACCACTAGGCCAACCGTGCCGGTTTGAAGAAGAATAAGCCAGAAATAAAAGAAAGAACGGAAAGAGTGGTAACAGTAAGAAGTATAATCCCAAAAAAGGACAGAAGGGCTACAGTAATAAAAGAAAAAAGTATAAAAAGAAAAAAACAAAGAACAAAACATCCGAAAGAGTAAAGTAATGACTAATGATAGAAAGAAATTTCATCAGTAGTTTTGATATCTACCAAGAAACTGCATTTTTTTGTTTGTAATGTAAGCTTCCGTTGGAAACTAACAGTCATTCGAACCAGCTAAAAGGCAGTTTGCCTTTCGACAACCCCCCTACCCCTTGCCCATAACCCTCTCTCTCACTCTCTCTGTTTCTCTCGCTTTCTCTGTGACTGATAGGAACGCGTGTTGTTGTCAGTTGCTGTCAGTCTGCATGTGTGATTACAATTTTCCTGGTGCAGTTCTCTCTGACTGAATTCCTTGAGGTAGCCAGCTTAGAAAGGATGTCAGTTTGTAAAGTAGAAAACTGTGTGTGTGTGTGTGTGTGTGTGTGTGTGTGTGTGTGTGTGTGTGTGTGTGTGCGTGCGTACGGTGTGCGTACGTACGCGTGTCTAAGGGTGTGTATGTTTTGAGAAAGATAAGATGGCAAAAAAGTGTTGTTTACCTGTTCAGTGTGATTTTGACTGGTTGTTTGTTACTGTGCGTTAAACCCTAAAAATCAGTATTCTCATTTTGACTTGTTTCCCTCACTCCCTTTTACCCCACAACCATTAATGATGTTGCTTTACTAAGTTTTGTGTGTGCAGATCAAAAGCTTTAAAACTCTTGCTGCTTTTGCAAAAGAAACACAAAGTTCTAGATGTCCTGCTCTTGGAAGAAAGTTGATTTTGGTTTAAATTTCTTGAAGAGAAAATTGATGTTTTTTGTTAGGTAACTATAAATGTTAAAACAGATACAACTGAAGTTTATGATGATTGTTGTTATTTCAAAAATCACCAGAAACGGTGAATTCTTTACGAAAACTTATGTCTGTGGCAAAAACTTATGTCTGTTGCACTTGCGCAGTGTTTTCATGCTTTCAATGTCAAACTGAAACGTTACTTTTATGTTTTTGGAAAAAAAGCGAAAGAAACTTCAGTCTGAAATATTGTCTTTTTGTGAGAAACAAACACTTTACATACATATTTTATCGAAGTAGATGCTTTGTGAAACGTCTACCTTTCTCGTACTACATGTGATTGTGATGTATTTTGTTGTAGAAGTGCTAACAACATTTGGCACAAACGTCTTTAGATGAGTTTTGTTTTGAGCTTTATGGATTGATTGTTGTATTTTTAACATTTTGTTGTATTTTTAACATAATGTCCCTCCCTCCCCCCCCCCCCTTGAAATGTGAATGCCAAAAGATATACAAGTAACATGTGTTTAATTTATGTCTGGTGGTTTCGCTGGCAACCTGAAGAGAGGTTGCTTTTGAACATTTACAACACAAACAAAACGAGAATAGTCCCAAATGTCTTGTCGTCAAATGGCTGTATTTGCACCAAAACACGCACGTACATGTACATATTTGTTGAACTTGAAGAAAAGAATGAACATGAAATTGAACTGAAACATGTTTTGGTTTTTACTTTTTAATGTGATTGTTGTGTGTGTACGTAATTAACGTTTTGAGTCATTTCAGTGATTGTCGTGCGTTTGATTTTTGTCAGGGCATTGTTTTGTGTGTAATACGTGTCTTGTGTCATCTGTTGTTGTGCGTGTTCTTTGTGTCAGGGATTGTTATGTGTTTAATTTGTCTTTTGTGTCATTATAAATTTTAAGCGCCATCATGAGAAACACATGTCTGTGTTTGAGTGATAACTTGACAATCCGTTCTGTGGTTAAAGTGGGTTTGACAAGCTGTACATAAGGCAAGCTTACTTTCTCGTGAGTTGGTTATTTAAAAATATCAGCCGTTGTGAGTGTGAAAACTTTGACGGTCTCTAAAACATCTAAAACTGTCGCGTCACAACGTGGGCAACCTTTATGCGTCCCTAACTCAAATATCAGTCGTGCAACCTTTAGGAGTGAGAATGAATCCAGGATTTGTAAATAGCATAAAGTAGGCTCACTGTAGCCTTCACATTTCCTCCACAGGGGAGCTGTTAATGTGCCAGGCTTTTGCACCACGTTGACATAGACAGACTTACAGACGGGCTAGCATGGGGCGCGCGGAGACGAACAGACGCACAAACAGAGACAGTGAACAACATTTGTGTCTCTCCCCCCCCCCCTCCTCTCTCGTTCTCGTTTACATAGGAACATGCAGTGACAGACGTACAGGCAGGCGCAAACACACACACACACACACACGAAAGAACATTCTCTCTTTCTATTTCATCCCGCATACATACACACACAAAGGAACATTCCAACACACACTAAAACACACGTACACACTGTAACATACACGTAACAGTCGGTTCGACACGCTCCGAGTAACAACACAACACAACCAAGGTACTACTCTCTTCTCTCCTATCCTCAATTCTACTGTATGCTCCCTAACTCCTTCCTAACTCCCCCAAATCCAAGGTAGTTATTACCAGTAATCATATCCGCACTCTACTTTATGGTAAAAAGCCAAGTGCCTTCTAAATCTACACTGCTAGCCGGACGCGCCTGTCAAGCTTTCGCAGCCAGCTCCATAACGTTTTACCGGCGTTACCCTACCGCGGAACCCTTCCCTCTAAAACCTAGGCCCCTGCATTCCAAACCAACCGTATACCCCTCACCCCTACTCCCTTTCCTCTCTCCCTCTGGCCCCTTTTTTTCTCTTGCCACCTTTCCTATTGTTCTGTTTTAGGGCCAAACTACTGAACGGTTTTAGCACAGACGGTAATCATACTGGGTAGGGAGAAGGAGGAAGAAGATTTTGGAGGTGACTTATTTTTTTAAAGGGTTAGTGGTGGTATCGGTGTAGGAAGTGTAAAGAACGTCGAGCTGCTCGGGTAGTTGAAGTCGAGTTTCGCTGTGCTTAGGATGTGCTCGAGTAAAAGGGAGTGATTTATAGGGGTGAGGCAGACAGAAGCGAGATTCGACTCCGGGTGTTTGGGAGGCAACTGCCTTTCCAGTCGTGATTTTTTTTTCTTTCTCAGGGACTCTCTCTCTCTCTCTCTCTCTCTCTCTCTCTCTCTCTCTCTCTCTCTCTCTCTCTCTCTCTCTCTCTCTCTCTCTCTCTCTCTCTCTCTCTCTCTGTCCTTTCCTCTACTCCCCTCTGTTTTCTTATGGGTGTTTGTGGTTGGTTGTGGTGCTATATTTTGTATCCCTACCCCTTTTCGTTCTTGCTTTGTGTTCGTGTATGTATGTATGGGTATGTTATTGTCTGCCGTGTGTGAGTGAGTGTCTGTGTGTGTGTATGAGCGAGTGAGTGTGTGTGTGTGTGGTGTGTGTGTGTGTGTGTGTGTGTGTGCGAGTGTGTGTGTGTGTGTGTTTGAACCGGTTTGACACTCACAATTGTTATTGTCGACTCTCTGGTCTCTCTCTACACTCCCTCTCGCACCCTTCGTTCTTCTGATGATGCTCGACTTCTCTGTCAAGGTCGCTTTAAACGCAAGGCTCATGGCTTCCGCACGTTTTCGTATTATGGACCTCAGTTATGGAATTCACTCCCCTTTCAATTACGTCACTCTCCATCCATTTCATCTTTTAAGTCCAATTTGAAAACTCACTTGTTCCAACAACACTACGGATAGTTCCTTAGTATAGAGTCTGGGGATGTGAGATGTGCATGATGTGTTGTTTGAATCTGACAGTGATTGTATGAATTTTGTATACATGTATTGTTGTCACGCGCTTTGAACTTCTGATAAGGCGCTTTATAAATGCCCGTTATTATTATTATTATTATTATTCCAGAAGAGAGCAGGGGATAAGTTGAAGGCGGAACAACGATCACACCGCTGCACTAGGATAGCTGTCTAACTTGTATTGTGTTTTGCAAAGTTGCACCTGTTCATTGAAACGGTTGGTGTTGGAATAGCTTCTACCGCAGTAGAATATTGTTGCCATCACTTACCTGTCTTTACTCGGATACTTATATTTCTCCCTGTACCGCAAAACAGTCTTGATACCTGGATACTGAGGTAAAAAAAAGTTACCTAAACATAATCCATGCCGTGTGCCGTCTTTCTGTCCGTCTGAGTCACTCTTTTCTTGTCTTCTTTTCGGTGTAGCCTTTTACGCTGGTAATTCCGCGACCAAGCTGTGAGGAAAAAAAGGAGTGTAGAAGTTGATATGTACCTGATCAAGATTATGCTGTCTCTTGAAAATGCACAGGGAGAGAGAGAGAGAGAGAGAGAGAGAGAGAGAGAGAGAGAGAGAGAGAGAGAGAGAGAGAGAGAGAGAGAGAGAGAGAGAGAGAGAGAGAGAGAGAGAGAGAGAGAGAGCCAGACAGACCACCGTGGACAGACTCAGAGAGAGAGAGAGAGAGAGAGAGAGAGAGAGAGAGAGAGAGAGAGAGAGAGAGAGAGAGAGAGAGAACCAGACAGATAGACAGAGTGCGGTCTACAAGTATAAGCAATGAAGAAGAAAGAAGGAAACTGTCGCACACAGACTGTCTTTCACACGAGCAACATCAACACAAATCCCTGCAACAGCGGCTTATGACGGCTTACTTGTGCCAAAACCTAGGGTTATCGTTTTCACGTGAAAATTAGTAATTAACAGTGTTAATTACTAATTTTCATTTTTGCCTCGTTTTCGGTCACAGTAGTCGGATTTTAAGAGTCCGCACTGAGAGGCTTCAACGCCCGGCAAACATCACTCTCACACTATTTCTAAAATATCTTTTAATAGAAGGCCTTATCGAGCAAGTAATTCGACGGGAAGATGCATGTCACTGTTTTCTGCAATAGCGCTATCCTAAACGTTGTTTTGGGTATCTTAGAAAAGAATAATCGACCCTGAAAACTTTCGAAACGAAGCTGTTCGTAGCAGACGGACTTTTGATCGGCTGTGGTCTCACACTTTCACAGATATCTTTCAATATAATTCCTTATTCGACAAGTTGTCAGGCAGACAGCTGTACTTCATATTTGTTTCCACTACCACACTCATACATTTGCTTAAAAGTGTATTAGGGAAGGACAATCGATCCGAAAATGTTCGAACCGAGAGAGGAAAAATGGCGGCCGGTCGGACATGTGCAAAAGGTCCGACGACTAGCAGACGGATCTCTTCATCGAGACTCACTGACACACTTTCACAAATATCTTTCGATAGAATTCGTTATTCAACAAGTTTTTGGACAGACAGTTGTATGTCACGGTTATCTACACATGCGCTCAGCTCTTAGTGTTAATTTACATCTAATTAAAGAACTATGGACCAGAAAAGTTTCGAATCGAAGGATGTTTTGCTCTGGCAGGTGAAACAGTCGCGCATGCGCATTGAGCCCCCACAGTCACGAGGTACAAGAAAATTAGTAATTAACGCGTGAAAATTACTAATTTTTAGTTTTGGCACTAGTAAGCCGTCAGGAAGCGAGCCAAAACTGAAAATTAGACATTAACACTTGAAAATTAGTTATTAACACTAGAAAATTAGTAATTAACACGTGAAAATTATTAATTTTCCCGTCAGAATTGTAATTTTCTCATGAAAATTAGTAACTTTCACGGGTTAATTACTAATTTTTAGTTTTGGCGCTAGTAAGCCGTCATAGCGGCTCCCAGTGAAAAAGACCTTAAAAAACACGCCACCTCATATACACCATATCAGTTCCATTCCACCTTCTCTCTCTCTCTCTCTCTCTCTCTCTGTCACTCTCTCTCTCTCTGTCTCCCTTTCTCTCTCTCTCTCTGTCTCTCTTTCTCCTTTTCTCTCTCTCTCTCTCTGTCTCTCTTTCTCCTTTTCTCTCTCTCTCTCTCTCCCTCTCTCTGTCTCTCTGTCTCTCTCTCTCTCCCTCTCTCTCTCTGTCTCAGTCTCTGTCTCTCTCCCTTTCACACACTCTCTCTCCTCCCCCCCCCCCCCACCAACTCTTTCTCTTTCTCTCTCTCTCTCTCCCCCTCTCTCTCGTTCCCCTCTCTCTCTCTCCCCCCTCTCTCTCTCTCTCTTTCCCTTTCTTTCTCCACAGATGTCAGTGTAGTAGAGCCTTGACAAGAATAGAGCAGCCTAGCGGAACGGTGGGAGGGCAGGGCACACAGTACCGATGATTAATGACACCTTGATGGCTTTTCTATTGCCTTCATTCTCCCTACCACCACACCACGGCGAGCGCGACGCGCACGAGCCTTTTAACGAGCTGCTTCCACTGTCGTTCGCTTCTGGTCAAATTCAGGTCATGCCTCAGCTTTCTATACATGTATAGCTATTTCTAGTCGGGAGTTATAGATTCTTCTGCTCTGTTTGCTGTTTTCATCTATCTCTATCTCTCTCTCTCCTTTTTATTTATTTACCCAAAAATTTTTTTACAAAATTGACGGGGTAGGGGAGCTAGCTTGTTGCAGAAATTGGGGTAAATTTGGTCAGTTTTTGATTATTGACTCTGTTTTTAATTTTATTTTATCTCGAAGTTCACGAGCCTTTTTAACGAGCTTATTTATTCCAGCGTCGTTCCACTCTGGTCAAATTCAGGTCAGGTTTTTCAGCTCTCTGGTTCTTTTCCACGAAGTCAGGAGTGATAGATTCTTCTGCTGTGTTTGCTGTTTTCATCTATTTCTCTCTCCTCTTTGCTTGACGGTGTAGGGCTGCGAGTATGTTGCAGAATTTGGGGTACATTTTGTCATTTTTTGATTATTGACATATTTTGTTCTTTCGACGCGCACGAACCTTTTTACGAACTTCTTCCAGTGTCGTTCCATTCTGGTCAAATTCAGGTCAGGTTTTCAGCTCTCTGGTTCTTTTACAGAGGCAGTGGCGTGGTGATAAGACGTCAGCCTCCTAATCGGAAGGTCGTGTGTTCGAATCCCGGTCGCTGCCGCCTGGTGGGTTAAAAGTGGAGATTTGTCCGATCTCCCAGGTCAACTTATGTGCAGACCTGCAAGTGACTTAACTCCCTTCGTGTGTTCACGCAAGCACAAGACCAAGTGCGCACGAAAAAATCCTGTAATTCATGTCAGAGTTCGGTGGGTTATAGAGACACGAAAATACCCAGGATGAGAGATGTTCACGTGCGGGCTACTTTACCTGCCTTGACCTTTCACCAAGTCATTGTAAAGCGCTTTGAGAACGTCAAGCGCTCTATAAATCTCCCATATTATTATTATTATTATTACACGAAGTCAGGATTGATGGATTCCTCTGCCCTCTTCGCTGTTTTCAATTTCTTCTTCATTTTATTCGGGGAAGGACTGATAATTTGATGCAGAATTTGGGGGTACATTTTGTGTCAGTTTTTGAATTTTGTTTTGTATCGATGCGCACGAGCCTTTAACGACCATCTTCCACTGTCGTTCCCTTCTGATCCAATTCAGATCAGGCCTTCGCTTTCTATAGCTGCTCTATAGCTATTTCTAGTCTAGGAATACACACATTTCTTCTGCTTTGTTGTTTGCTGTTTGCCTTTGTGTGCGTGGACAATTGAATTGTATGTTGCAGAATTAAGGGGTTAATTCTGTGTCAGTGTTTGTTCTGTTTTGGTGTGTTTTTCTTTTTTTTGTGCACGAGCAGTTTCTTCCACTCTCTTTCATTTCTGGTCAAATGCAGGTTACGCCCGACTGTATATCCTCTCTACGGCTATTTGCTTCCAGGAACTATAATTATTATATATAGAGATAAATCCTCTGTTCTGTTTGCCGTTTTATATATTTTTGGATTAGCTTGGTGAATGGCAACATTTCGTGTGAGTTTTTGTTCATTTCTTGCACGGACGAGCCTATAACGAGCTAAGAACTTCCACTGTCTTTACACCCCCAAGTTCTGGTTATGCCCGGCTGCATGCGCGCTCTCTCTCTCTCTCTCTCTCTCTCTCTCTCTCTCTCTCTCTCTCTCTCTCTCTCTCTCTCTCTCTCTCTCTCTCTCTCCCTCTCTCTATGTGTATAGCTAAGTAAACCGAAGTGAGAATTTCACTGAGTACTCTTTGCATTATATATGATGCAGTGCCAGAACCTGCTTCTTTGACATCGGACACTTAAGACAAAAATGAGACTTTACTTAGTTCTTTTTGCAGTTTGAAAGAGTAGGGTATTCTGTATGTGTATAGTATCTCTGCTTTGGCATATTTTTTTGTCAGTTACGATGCGCACGTGCACGAGCCTTTAATTAACGAGCTTCGTACACTGTCATTCTCTTCTGGTGAAATTCGGGCTAGGCCTGCGCTCTCAGAGTTCTTTCATACTAATACTCACCCATACATATTCAGGAGTTAAAGAGAAGATGCGTGTTTGGGTGTGTTAGATGTTTTCTGTATTTGGTGGGATTTGGTAGAATTGCTTCTGTCCTGAAGATTTCCAGGATCCATTTTACGTGCAATCTGATTTTTTTTAGATTGCAATAATTTAAGGGCCAGTAAGACGGAAAAGTGATTTTTGTTGAATGATTTAATGTAGTTTACTGTTCAGGTAAAATAGTACATTTGAGATTGAAAATCAGAATGCTTTTTCAATATTTGTTTTAATAACCTGACTGTGTGAAAGTTTTCTAAGCCCATTTCGGTTTTTGCTCACACTTATCGGTTTCGCCCGCGAGCAAAATATAACCCTCGCTATAGTCCCTGAAAATATTCCGGAATTTTCTTCTATTTTATTCCCGCCGTGAACTTTTCCACTCTTCCCGGCCGTGCGCACAATTCTGCGGCGACGGAAGCCTGCCTCACTCCATCATTTCCTGACATGCGCATTATGGCATTTATTCATCGTGCCTCTAGCTTTTGACAACGGGGATAAAAAGGGATGATAGATTGGCGTTTGAGCGCGAAAACCCCTTTACAGGAATTGAAAAGTTCAAATTTTCTGGTGTCGATTTTCATTATTACCATATAGAAGTTAGGTTCGGGCCTATTTGGACTCTTGACGGAAGACGGGCTGATTGACGCCTGGTTGCCATTGTGCTGTGTTGAAACTGGGTTGGGTAGAAGCTCGTTTCAAAATGTACATGCGTTTATTGTTAGGCTGTGATATATGATGCACATATGCATCTTTATCATTATAGTTAAACAGCTATGTGATGTTTTGCTAATGAGAGTAGGCTACCTCTTGTTACATAAAGCGACTATCAAGGTCAGTAGTTTTTGTTTGCTTTGTTTTTTTGGGATGGAAACTACTTCGGATGTCATTGTTTGTTTTAGTACAGCATCGTGCGTTTTTATAGGATAAGTGGAGAATATTATGTTTCTACGTTACTTAAGGCCCTGATATTTGTCTGGTAGACTGTCTGTCCGTCTGTCTCTCTGTCTATCTCCTTCAAAAAAGATGCTACACGTTAAACACACAAAATACTCTCTCTCGTTCTCTCTGTTTATCTGTCTCTGTCTCTCTGTCTATCTCTCTTTCCTTCTCTCTCTCTCCTTCTCTCTCTCTCTCTCTCTCCTTCTTTCTTTCTCTCTCTCTTTCTCTCTCTCTCTCTCCTCT